>NC_090311.1:41702500-42007500 GCF_039906515.1 Pseudorca crassidens | reverse complement strand
AGACCTAAATAGACATTTCTCAGATTGCCAACAAACACATGAAAGAATGCTCAACATCATTAATCATTAGAGAAATGCAAATCAAAACTACAATGAGATATCATCTCACACCGGTCAGAATGGCCATCATCAAAAGCTCTACAAATAAGCCTTCCCTGGTGGCACAGTGGTTGAGAGTCTGCCTGCCGATGCAGGGGACACAGGTTCATGCCCCGGTCTGGGAAGATCCCACATGCCGCGAGCAGCTAGGCCCGTGAGCCATGGCTGCTGAGCCTGTGCGTCCGGAGCCTGTGCTCCGCAACGGGAGAGGCCACAACAGTGAGAGGCCCGCGTACCGCAAACAAAACAAAACAAAACAAAAAACCTCTACAAACAAATGCTGGAGAGGGTGTGGAGAAAAGGGAACCCTCTTGCACTGTTGGTGGGAATGTAAATTGATACAGCCACTATGGAGAACATTATGGAAGTTCCTTAAAAAAACTAAAAATAGAACTACCATACGACCCAGCAATCCCACTACTGGGCATATACCCTGAGAAAACCATAATTCAAAAAGAGTCATGTACCAAAATGTTCATTGCAGCTCTATTTACAATAGCCAGGACATGGAAGCAACCTAAGTGTCCATCAACAGATGAATGGATAAAGAAAATGTGGCACATATATACATCAGACAGTAAGTTTTGACAATGACATAGGAGAACAGCCAGGCATATAGGCACCTTTCCTGAGCCTGCCCAATGGTGGGGCGGGGCTGCTACTGGCAGGCCCTCCCTGGGGTGGTCGGGGAGAAGGCCTGCGCTGAAAGACTGCAGACTTCAACTCTCTGCTCCCTCTTCTCCAGGAGCCCTCCGGGATTTCTACCCAGGGTTGAGTAGAATCTGCAGCTGTACTCCCATCACAGCACTGTCCTGTCACCTTGACCATCTCTCTCACTAGTCCATGATCTTCACCAATCATGAGGATACATCTTATGCCCCTTTGCAGTCCTAGTTCTAGGGCCCAACAAAACGTCCCTAACCAGGGCACAACTCAGAATCAGAGGAGCCAGTAAGTGGCAATGCTCCAGAACAGGTGCTCTGGTTGTCCTCACTGGTAGCTCGTCTACCTGCCACAGGTGGACCTGGATCTTGCCAGTGGTCCTGCTCAGAAGAACCCTGGGGAATATGAGTGAGGTGAGTGGCTCACAAGCTGGGACAAGGAAGAAACAAGGCTAGCTTTCATTGGCTCTGAAGCCACATCTGAAGATCTTTCTGGAAGGAGCACGAAGAAAGGGCAATCCTTACAAAACACCAGCTGGCCTCCTGAAGGGTCTGCTCTGAAAGGGGCACATTTACAGGTGGGTCAAGTGAGAAAGAATTAATAACTTCTCCTATGTTGGACTCTGTCTGGGATCTGCTGGAAGCCTGGGGAAGCTGCCCAAGTTTGGGGAAGGGGAATTCTTCAGAACACATCTGCTTCCACTACTTAAATTTCAGCTGAGGAGACCAAAGAGACCAAGGAAATGGGACAAGCCCAAAGTCTCAGCCAGTAAAAAGTACTGGCCAGCGCTGCTTACCCATCCTACCCCAGCTGCCCGATTTTCAGAGCAGCAGATGGACTTGGATTCTACCAGTGATGATACTGTTCTCCAACTCTTGGTAGGGAGTCCAGATCTAATACCACCCACAGGGAAAACTGCTGGAGAGTTAGGGATGGACCCACTCTCCCTAACCATTCCCATGACTCCAAAAACCTGCCCCTGGAAAGAGGTCCCAAACTTGACTTTGAAGGTTCCTCCCAGGAGAGGCCAGCTCTAAGCTGCCTGCTCCTTCCGGAGAGGTCCTGGCATCCCAACCTTGGGCTGTGGCATCATCACCTCTGAGCCAACAGTTAGGGGAACAGCTAAGCTGAGACAGGACAGGTCCAACCAGCCTAGTCTGGACAGGGGCTGATTCCCAGCTGTGCCAGGCTTTACCTGTCCACTGGTTCCTGCTGGTATGAGTGGCCCTCTGGGTTTCTTGGTGGCATTCTGAGCCTTCACGAATGTTCCTGCTTGACCTTTTTGCAACTGGGTCTGCGCACACAGCAGTGCGGTGAGGGGGGATATCCTCTGGTATAGCAGGGGTCCCTGGACTTCCTGGGTAAGGCTCAGCTTGGGTTTTACATAGATGATGCCACTTCCCCAGATCCGTGACCGGCCCTTTGCTCAGGTGGCACAGTCAGAGGCGCCTGACCCCCAAGAAGTCCAGGTAGCTCCATGGTAGTTGCAGTGGCCGTGTAGTTGGGTGTTTGTACTGCAGGGACTCCGTCTTTGCTGTCACTAGCTGGTCCAGTTGTCTGCATCTTCCAGTGGTCCTGATAGTGCTTCTCTCCTCCGTTGCTTGACCTCCTCCAGGGCTGCCGTCTTCCGCTCTCTCTTAGGCTTGGGGAAGCCTGGCAGGTACACCCGCCGCTCCTCCGCGTGGATGCTGAGTGCTTGCCACTTGCCGTGCGGGGGCCCCAGCATCACTCTCCTGCTGCTTGCACTCTGGCCTGAGACACTGCCCCGTGGCGTTCCTGGCCTCCCGGACGTGCCTCACAGCTGTGCTCCGGCTCACTTTGCCCTTAAAGTCACAAAAAGTTAAATGCGTTGTAGTCTCTTTCTTGCTGTCTTGTCTGCTTTCTGACACACAGTCTTGCTGCATGATTTCCTAACTTGACTGAACTCAATACGTTTCTACAAACAAAAGTTAAATCATTCTTTTCCTCCCAATAAAACCCCAGTTATCTCCTGATTTATCTCCCAAGACTTTCTGCTGCTATGTATTAAGATAGTAGTGATAATGATATCCTTTAACATTTGCTTAGCGATTACTATTTACGAGGCACTGTTCTAGGTGGTTTCCATATACCAATTCATTTAATTCTACAGCAATGTGCATTGTACAGCTTTATAGATCTGTTTATGGATGAGGAAAGTGAAGACAGAGAGGTTAAATGACCTGCCCAAGTTTACAACTATTCAGGGACAGAGCCAAGATTTATTCCAGGTAGTCCGATTCAAGAATCTGTGTTATTAAGCACTACATGTTGTGTACATGTGTAAGGATACATGTATACGAGGGTGTGTGTATGTGTGTGTTTAGGTGGTAAGAGAATGTGTATATATATATTTTTTGATGTTGGGGATAGGAGTTTAGTAATTTATTTATTTATTTTTGTTGTGTTGGGTCTTCATTTCTGTGCGAGGGCTTTCTCTAGTTGCGGCGAGCAGGGGCCACTCTTCATCGCGGTGCGCGGGCCTCTCACTGTCGCGGCCTCTCTTGTTGCAGAGCACAGGCTCCAGACGTGCAGGCTCAGTAGTTGTGGTGCACAGGCTTAGTTGCTCCGCGGCATGTGGGATCCTCCCAGACAAGGGCTCGAACCCATGTCCCCTGAATTAGCAGGCAGATTCTCAACCACTGCGCCACCAGGGAAGCCCAAGAATGGGTATATCTTAATGGTAGATACAGAGAAGGAGGACATAGGTAATTTTACATTCTAAGTCAGGTTTAATTTTTGTGTAGTCATTTTTATTCACTAGATATTGGTATAATTTTGTTTCCACACATGTAAAAATAAAATATCTCAAATGGCAGGGTTACTAACTTTCCTTAGAGCCTACATATGAAATAACTATCTCCATGCTAGAAAAGTATTTGAACCTCATAATGGCAGAGATTATCTGTCTTTGACCAGATTTTGTTATGTGTTACATAAGACCCACTTGATCAGGCCAAAATTCTGGACCCTCCCCTCACTCAACAAAGAATTCTGAGGAAAGGACAATCCTTCCAAAGAAAGTGAGATGATAATAAATTTAAGTCCAGTGAGAGGTGAGGGACAGATAGTACACATGTAATAATACTATATTCCAAAAATTGTATTATGATGTCTAAAATTTGTAAATGATAGAATACTATTTAAATACCTATTTAATAAAAATTATTTTCTTTCATAAGAAAAAAGACTTAAAAGAAATATTTATCTTCAAAAATTATAAAATCATTTTTAAACTAATTTTCATGCAACCTGTCCTTAAATGGTTCTACAGGAAATATAATATAAAAATAATTATAATGCCCTGTATATATATATAGTACAAAATAACATTTGGATTCATGTAGGGTCCTTAAATTTTAGCCCTCTAAAATTTTAAAAATGTTTGTACTCTCAGATAATTATTGTCAATAAATTTAAAATAGTCCTTAAATACTGACATATGAAAAAGGTTAATGATTAAGGTCCTGTCAACCAGGACTTATATGCAGAAAGATGCACAGCCTGATATAATTATGATTCAAGGTCCCAATTTTGTCCTAATGCATAACTAAGGCCCACAATGCAGTAACACCATAAATAGAAAAGAATCATCAATTAGTATATTTTAATAAGAGCATGCAAATTAAACACACCATTTAAATGGAACTCAGTAAATTACTGTGGAAAACCCATTTGTTTAATGATTGTAAGATAGAGTCTGGTTAACTCAATATTGTCAACTATTAATATCTTACACAAAATTAGTATAAAATACCACTTAGAAACTAATTACTAGAATAGAAAGCATGTTATTTTATGAAATATGTTACCATTTTTGTTTTCTATCTTGTTTTTGTAAATACATTTTAGAAACCTCATCCTATCAGGTTTCTCTGTTTCAAAGACTTGCTACCAAGAAACTATGATATAAAACATTTTTGAAACCATTCTTTCAAAATGATTTTAAACTTTCAGTATTAAAAATAAAGGCAAACAATTATTTAAATGTGCTTACCAAAATCAGTGAATCATACAGCATAGAATTTGAGACTATTTTTGTTTACAGCATGGTTTTAACCTGTCTTATTCTCATTGCCTGAACTGCTCTTTCTCTTAGATGTCTATCATCTTCACATACTTGAGGCCTCAGTTTAAATATCACTTCACCAGACTACTCCGCCTTGCCATATTATCTGAAGGAAGTCCCAGTTCCCAACCGGAATCTCTATCTTAGGCCCTAGTACAATCTCTTAAAAGCCAATTTCCTTCAAAGTTGATAAATGGTGTTTTCTCTATTTTTTTCTGACAGAGTGTGTTTCCCCCCACTAGATAAGTACTCAAGAATAGTTACACAATAATTTTCCATTAGCATCCAAGCAACAAAATGTTCCCCGTGGGCTAATATAAATCTGGAACAGAATAATTTCCATATGAATGTTTACTGAAAACAAATTAAAAATTTTTAAGTACCTGGAAAGGGTAGAGAGAGGCCTCTTATCAGTACTGTAAGACAGAGTGAGAAAAAATTGAATAATTTGCCCATTTGTTTATGATGTAATTAGTCTTATTTATCCATAGGGATTTTTGGTATTTTAAGGAAGTAAACCCTGGAACTGAAATATGAGTTGTACATATTTTTTGTAGCATGGTATTTGATTTACTTTCAAGATGTTTTACCCATGAAGCCAATTTTATAAATGTGCACCCAAATTTACAATCTGTTATTTTATGCTTTCTTTGTGCTTTTGTTGTTGTTGTCATATTAGAAAAACATCTTCACATCCCATTTATGACAGGTAAATCTTACCAAGTTATTGCAGTCTATTAATTTCTGTGGGTGCAAACTCAGAACAATGCTTAGTTTATAGCAGGTACTTAATAAATCACTGCTGAATGGATCAACAAGTGAATAAATGCATGAATGAATGCAATTGCCTCTTAACTGTTCTCCCTTTTATAATAAATTTGCTTTTCTGCTAATAGCTTAATTTCCTTGTTCAATACTGATCGATCTCTTATCGGAAGCAATCAACTTAAAATGTTCCATCTCAAAGTTATAGGATCCAGGTTCTTGGGGCATTGCAGATAGGCCTTTTATGATCTGTCCCCCAAACTTTCTACAACCTGTACAGCTGGAGTGAAACCATATTATTTGAGAATTATTAAATAGGTCTCAAATTTTCCTGGCTTTGGTATTTATTGATTCTGATTTCCTCTTTCTTTACTGCTCGTGTGAATCTTACCATCTGCCAAAGTCGTGTCCAACATCTCAATGTTCTTTGAAGTCATCTCACGACTTCTTCCTGGCCATTTCCCTCCCTGATTCTCTTCAGCGGTCAACAGTGTTCTGATTATTTATCGTAGTCTGCCTTAAATTATAAATATATGTGGGCAAGAGCCTACTGATCTCAATTGGTAAACTCTCCAAGAACAAGGATTTGTGTCTCTGATTCTTTGTATCTTAGCTGAGCTTTAGATATTTGAGGGATTTTGGCTGGCAATATCTAATTCAAATTGGTAGCACTTTTCATATCTAATAACAAACTAAAATGTACCGTCTAAAAATAACAATAAGAAGGATCAATTTTAAAGTAGATTTAATGTCATGGTAGTCAAGAGTACTTTCACGGTAATATTCCATTAGCAAAGATTTGAGAATACAATTCTACTTTTCTAACAAAGATCAAAATATTTGTCTGTAAAATTGGTTGTTAAGGTTTCCATGATGAGTTGGCAAATTATAGTGCAAAGTGTGAAAGAAGAAAATATTGAATGTAATAATTCATACTTTTGCACCCATCAACACCTTACATCAAAATCAATTTCAGATGTATTAAACAATTTGGTATAAACTTTTCTAATATAAAAATAAATAGAAGTGAACATCAGATGTCTGTACTAAATAAGTTTTTAGTTTGAAGGAAGAAAATGAATGCAAATATTTTCAGTGTATAATCATTTAACATCTATGTCAAATGCTATAAGATGAAGGTGTAGGGGAGGCAAATTTTTGCATCTACCCTCTTAGGGTTATTCTCCTTGGTAAAAACTTACATGCCTTTATAGTAGGTTGAACAAAGAGAGGCATGTGTGGAAAAGTAACCATGTGGAGAGGCTAAAGGAAGATAAGAATTATTTTTTTTCAAATTGTACACTTTATTTTTTTCTGAGTTATTCAGTAGCTTTTCGGTTTTTTAAAATTTTATTTTTATATTAGATTATAGTTGATTTACAATGTTATGTTAGTTTCAGGTGTACAGCAAAGTGATTCAGTTATACATATATACATTGTTTTTCAGGTCCTTTTCCCATATAGGTTATTACAGAATATTTTGTAGAGTTCCCTATGCTATACAGTAGGTCCTTGTTATCTATTTTATATATAGTACTGTGTATATGTTAGTCCTAAACTCCTAATTTAGGAGATAAGAATAATTTTAACAAGGTCATCTTGTATAGAATTCTCTTGGTCTCAACTTCTCTCTCGTTGATAATAAGAATGTTACATTCTTATTATGTAACATTCTTATGGAAAGGAAGAATGTTTTTCACATGGGAATTTTGTCTCTTGCGTTTAATAAAAAGAAGAAAGATTAGAGTGTTCTTATATTTGCAGTTTTTCTTAGTGCCTTTAGCTCAAAAGTGGCATATTTTGAGGTGGTGTATTCTGCCACCTTCAAAGGCATGCTATGAACTGAGAAAACGAATTTACAAAAAAATATATAACCAATATAATATGGTTAGTGCATAAAAAAGTTATAAAATAGATAAAAGCAATGGATAGAAGACAATTTTAAGAAGGAATCTAAAAAAAGAAAAAATGGTTCTGACAAACCTAGAAGCAGGACATGAATAAAGACACAGACGTAGAGCATGGACTTGAGGACATGGGGAGGGGGAAGGGTAAGCTGGGACGAAGTGAGAGGATAACACTGACATATAAACACTACCAAATGTAAAACAGCTAGTGGGAAGCAGCTGCATAGCACAGGGAGATCAGCTCAGTGCTTTACCACCTAGAGGGGTGGGGTAAGGAGGGCGGGAGGGAGACGCAAGAGGGAGGGGATATGGGGATATCCGTATGCGTATAGCTGATTCACTTTGTTATACAGCAGAAACTAACACAACACTGTAAAGCAATTATACTCCAATGAAGATGTTAAAGGAAAAAAGAAGAAAAAACAAGCTAATTAAAACCTTCAATTACTTATGTATTTTAAAAATACAAATTAAAAAATGTCATAAGTTTTTTTTAAAAAGATAAACTGAGGAATATTAAATTTTTTAAAAATTTATTTGAGCATTTGTTGATTCACATAGAGCAACAACAAACTGGAAATGGTTAGGAACATTCCGCTAACAGGAGCTTGAGGAGAGAATTTTATGGAGGAAAGACATATGCAAAGTAAGGACGTTATTGATTCGCTATAGCTTAAAACCTCATTGGCCATTTGTGATTTGTTATCCTTAGCGTTTTGATTTTGTAACCTTGAGGCATTTGCAGGCTTAGATTTTTGTTTGCTTATAGGCTGCCTCAGCATTAGAGCCATATCAGTCTCAGTCTAATGGCTTCCTTGTTTAATTAATTTAACAATTTTTACCTATGAATTTAACTATGCTTTTCTATGAGACTAGCTAAATCTAGGAAGGCTGGAAAACAATGGATGACATGTAAGTTATCACAGTTGTTTAAGATATTCATATATACAGTCTCCTTCACCGATATCACTTTACCTACACATAGTCATACACATACTCAAACATATGATCCTTCTAACACAGAAGCAAACTTGATGCCTATATTGTCATCTTACCCCCATAACATAAAATATATTATAGTTCACTAAGGTCTTATTAGAGCTTTGCCAATTTAAATACAGAGATTCATTGGACCACTGGAGATAAAGAAAAACATTAAAAAGGTAGCTAGGAATTCGACAGTGTTTTTTTTTTGTTGTTGTTGTTTGGGGGATTTTTTTGTTTGTTTTTTCTTTGCCAGTTATAAAGCATAATCAGTTATCTACAGGAATTCTTACTTTTGCCCAGTATTTGTCAAATGTAATTATATGGCTGTTTGTATGATAAAGTATGAACTGGAATCTGAGTGAAAGTAAGCAGCTACTGGTCTCTGCAATATGTCTCAACTGACTTTTGCTTAAGTTTGCATAAGATAAATCTTTTTTGTAGATCTTTGTGTTTAAAAGGCTTCTGGAAATGTGAAGCTGTTTCCATCTTGCAAAAAACAATGCCTCTTTCTAATAAAAGCTCTCTCAAGCAAAGGCAATCTAAAAGAAAAATGTCTTTTAATAATATGTATGTTTAAATCCTGCCTTTGTTTTAATATACATAAACTTGATTTCTCCTTCTTGCACCTTTGAATTTTTTCTTACATCCTAATGATACCATAAATATTCTATAAAATGTAATTTAAAAAATGGTGTGTTCTGTGTGAGCTCTCTCAGCAGGAAAAAGTAACGATGAGATGCACACTCTTGAACCATGCCAAAAATAATTTCATGGAGTTATTGTGGCATGCTGAGTATTCAGAGGCCTTTTAGATTTCAAACTGGTATTGTAATGATTTGTAATATCCAAATGCTCTGAAGTGGCCATTCATTGAACATCTTGTTATGCAAAATAGTCACTAAGCTTTCTGCAAAGTCATATACTAATCACTTTGGTCACAAACATAACCCTGTTCACTTAGCAGCTGTTTCTAGGATTTTATGCCTATCTTTGACTAAGTTAAAACTATTAAAAAAAAATTAAAAACCATGCCTTCATTTGAACATATTTGTGTTCCGATTTTGAAAGGAAAAAGATCAGAATATTTTGATTAGATGTGTACTTAGGTTTAAAAATGACCTTGATAAATATAGTGACTAAGAATTTCTTGTTTTTAAGTATTTCTTTTCATAAAAAGTATTATTTTTTTGTCCATTCAACTTCTCTATTATACGCTGGTATTTTTTTCTGAAAAATAAATTTATTCTTCTGATTAACAATACCTATTTTATATTATGTCACTAAAAATACATTTTTCTAAGGGCTTTTACAGAAAATAAGTGCAATATTTTAGATTTTTTTTGAGAATCTCTAGATTTTTAATCAGATAAATGGTCATGAAATCCATTCCATGACAACCAGGAAGAATTTATGTTATCTTCTCTAAAAGGTTTGATGTGTAATATTCAAAATAGTTCTCCGAATTAAATGACTTTTATCGCTTGGATTCAAGAAGATCTTTTCTATTACTGAGAGATTCTTACTTTAACATTTTCTTTTTCTTTCTGGTTAAATCTCCTGCAGATATGACAATTTTGTGACACAGATCACCACTACTCAGCCATTCCACATCCTGAACACAGCATCCTTTCCCAGATCAGTAATCAAATCCTCATTCACATAAAAATCCACTACCAAATGACTGCTATTAATTCTTGAGTTGAAGCCAGTGTCCACTTCTGATTTAAAATTGCATGGTCTTGAATCACAGATCTGTAAGACATGTTAGAAATCATCAGGTCCAACATACCGACTTCATAAATTAATAAATTAGAGTATAGTTCAGCAAAGAACTTTGTCAAATAGCAAATAAGCTGACACCCTCCCTCCTTTTTTTAAACTATAGGCACCTCCATTGTATTACTCTGCTTTACTATATCATGGCTTAAAATATGCGGAGATTTTCTAAAGCTGGATGGAGTTGTTAGGGTGATGGTAAGAAAAATGGAACAACAATGACATAATTTCATATTTTTATCAATTTACACTTCTTTACTGTTTATACTGGAGTCAAAATTCAAAGTATCACCCTATTGTGAATGATGTTTTCAGAGACTGAAATTCCATTCTTGAAACATGAAGTCTTTTACCTTAATAAATCTCAAACCACTTCCTTTTCAGGTATTGTCAAGGTGGAGTGGTTGCTTAATTAGATCACACCATAAATCTATAGTTATACATTTAATAGCACTGTTAAAGAGCTGAAATGCAGTTAAACTATCTCATTGATTAAACACTGCATTACTACATCATAGAAGTCAATCATGAATAAGATTTTATAAAGCAAACAATTTTTGTAGCTAGTGATTCTAGCATTAGTTTGAGTTCATCAGGTAACCTATTTCCAAAGAGCCATGTGGAGTGGCATGAGGTAAATAGAATCTCTGCTTATGTTACTTATTCTAGCTAATATTGGGGCAGTTAGAAAAGCTTGGGTTTCCTCCTGGTACTACACAGCACTCTAGAGGAGGTACTGTCAAAGTATCAATCTAGAAAATTAGGTTTTTAAAAAATTTAATAGTCAAAATAAATGAAATACCTCAGGAGTTGGTATTAACCTCAGATGTCACCTTTATCCTACCTCTCAATTTTTGTAAACATATAAACTGTTTATTGAAATCCTGCACTCTGGATATAAGTTCTGATTTCTAACTTCCCAAATCTAGGACTGATGATACGTGTTAAAAAAAAAAAAAGTAAAAATTTAAGTCATTATTTGGTCTTTGAAAGTATAATGATAATGTATACGTACAGTCACATAAAATTAAGTTTTTTTACATATAATTTATATTGCTGAAATTGTACAAACTTCTGTTTCATTCATCTTTCGTTCCATCAGTCTTGAGGCATTAAATACCCTAAATATTAATTGGCAAATCTTCTGCAGTTTCTTTTATATTTTATAACGTGTAATCATTACTCAGAGATCATGGTGAGCAGCCCCACTGTATTACCAAATAGACCCGAAGTACAGTGCAACGTGGTTTATTTAGAATGGAATTAATTGAGGGTTCAGCACTATTCAGAAATGTAGAGAACCCCTAGAGAAAATCTAGCCATTTCTCTTCTTTGGAGCTCTACTCAGAGCCCATGTACTTTCAGGAAGTCACTAGAATAATTGTCCTCTTATGGTCAACGTTGATTAAATCAAATACAGTACCATATGCTTTTTTATAGTTGTTATTAAAGTCTGTGAAGAAATTATCTATGTCAGGAGTTTCCAAAATGTGTTCTATGAGGCCGTAGAGTTTAAAAAAAAAATGTCCTTGCTGCTACCAAAGGGCCAGAGTGGGCCTGACGGGTAGTGGTATAAATTTTGAAGATCTTATCAAGCCCCATCCATAATTTGACTATAAAAATTCAACTGATATGTTTTATATATTGATGTTAAGCTTACATTTTACTGTGAAAAAAAGTGAATATGCTGCTTAATTAAAAAAGATTAAAGCTGTCCTATTCATTTTTTCCTTAAAGTTAGATATTTCCTAGTCCCTAAAGAGCTATAAAAATTCACTTTTATGCATTTCTTTTTATTTTGTATATAAATCTTAATATATTCATGTAAACATACTATTTTCAAATTTTCAGTTGTGTGTTCTAAATTTTTATAAAGAATTATCTCCTTTCTCATGATGTTATTTCCTTTCAGTTATTTAATGTAGATCATTTTAGAAGTACTGTTTTAAAATATAATTTTTGTATATTTATCTCTACTTACTCAGTAGTTCACAAGCAAAATTTAGTTTTGAGAAACAAATGATTATCTTTGTTTTTCATAAATTAAGTGCATCTGTCAACCTTATATATTCTACAGAGCTTCAAGGGAACATGTTTAGGTGTTTGAAACAAACTATAGCTATTTCCATCTATATCTGTATGTATTTCCTGATACGTGTATACTCAATGCAGCACTAACTAATAGAACTATAAGAATTATGAGTAATTAAGACAGAGTGTTCAATTTTGAGGAAGATTAAAACCTAGTAGCAGTAATAGCAATACCTAAATTGTCTTAGGATTTTTTATTACATTATCATAAAATTATCCATTTCTGGGCTTCCCTGGCAGCACAGTGGTTGAGAGTCCGCCTGCCAATGCAGGAGACACGGGTTCATGCCCCGGTCCAGGAAGATCCCACATGCTGCAGAGCAGCTAGGCCCGTGAGCCATGGCTGCTGAGCCTGCGCGTCCAGAGCCCGTGCTCCGCAATGGGAGAGGCCACAACAGTGAGAGGCCCACGTACAGCAAAAAAAAAAAAAAAATTATCCATTTCTCCTTTGATAAAGCATAGGGGCAAAATTTGTGAACCTAAGGAAATAATGGTATGGTATAACATTCTGAAGGCTAAAATTGCTGTAGACTCAAGAGTAACCTTCAATCTATATAGTTGTCCTTAATTGCTTGAATCTATTTAACATATTATAAAACACCATATTTTTAAAGTATCATTGAAGGAGACTTTATACTGTGCTTCCTTCTTAGCACTCTGGTCAAATGACAGAAAAATTGCAGGTGGTAGTGAAATTTTGTTTTCTAAGTAAAGAACATTCATGGAGCATTTATGATGGTATGCATCCTGAGAGTTAAGTTTTCAATCAGAATGCGTTGCTTCCATTACTTATAGTTATGATTGCAAGATTTGCTTTTCAGAATTTGCATTAAATCATTGTAAGCATAAGTATAATCTATAAGAAAATGAATTGCTTCTGTGTTCTGCACCTAAACAAAGTGTTTGCTTTTGATGTGACATTGATGAATAACTCTGTTCTATAGGAAAATGGAAGCATTATTCACTACAAACAGTTGAAGTTGCCAGAGCCACTGGTTGACAGAGGGACAGGACACAAGGGTGAGTAATGTTTATGTTTTTCTTAAAATTGTGTCCTTCATATAACATTTTTTTTCTCCTTTGGAGAAGAACAATACATAGCATCTGTATTTTATGTTAAGTTCATTACCTAAATACGGAGTTTAACTTCCAGGCATTGCTCAACTTCTTTAAGCAGATATATGTAGGTGTGATTCATCTAAGCCAGAAAGAGAGAAAAGAGTTAATCACAGAGTTTATAAAAGTCTTTCCCCAGAGAAGTGAGATACCAGTATTTTCTCTTTTAATACATTTAAAACAAGCAAACCGTCAGCCCAGTTTAGATTTATTATTCTTCATTGATTGTCTCATTCTCTTGAAGGACTTTCTGGCAGTAAAGCAGTAGACACATTGCATCCATCATCACGTGTCAAAGGGTCATCAGGTCGATGGCTCTTTTTGAACTTTGCTGTTTCACAAAACCATAGCTGAGTATTATAGGCAGAAGTTTGACATTTTCAGGATGAAAATCAATTTTCTTTTATGTATTTGTGAAGTGAGACTTGTGCTTTGATTGCAGAAGAAATGGCTTTTGGAACTTTGGAGTAACAAAATAGGAATTAAGATAAAATTCGGGCTAATAATAGCTTCAGTGAAAGCAAGGAGAAGTATATTTTGTGGTCTAATAATATTTTAAATCCATGGAAATAGAACCAGAAATGGAAACTTATGGAAATAGGCACAGAAATAGATAATTTCTTCCAAATTGAGATAGCAATGGGTGAAATTTATATTTAAGGAGCTCAGTTAAAAGTGGAACATGATGTTTCAGAAAAACAAATGCTTTTAAAGAAGAAATACATAATTGTAATCTGTAATTCATAAAAAAAATAGTGTGTATATACATGCCTGCTTAGTTTTGAATTCCTCTCACTCCTAGCAGAATGTAGGCTCCTGAAAGATAAAGAACCTGTCTGTTTTGTCCACCATTGTACTTATAGCATCTATCTTAATGCTGTGGCATAGTAGACACTACATAAATATTTGCTATCTCAATATTTTAAAATATTAAAAATAATATATTTACAATGGTATATTTTTATTATATAACTATAAATGTGACATAAAAAGCAGCTTTGTGTGGGATTTATAGAATTTTGAAAATAGTTGAAGTAATTTTCTATTGTCAGTAATTATGAATTCATTTTTTTAAAAATCTACTTAAGTTTTAAAAGTGCTACTCTAGGTATTTTTTTGTATATATAAGATATGTCTGTGTAAGTGTATTTAAATATACATGAGGCATTGTAATTCCAACAATAGCTTTATTCCTCATATATGCATATTTAAATTCCTGTGGAACAATGTATTTCAGATAATATATTTTTCATACAAAGGAACATGTACATTTTTAAAAAAAATCATGATTGCATTTTGTTGATGAGTTCATAAAAGCATGAAAATAATAATTGAAAAGAGATCAATTTCCTGTCCTAAAGTTTCTTGCTGTTTATAGTTCAAGATAAATTCCAATGAATTTTCTCTGACTATTGAAAGAAAATGTGTAAATAGCTTATTATTGCAGAATTATTTTTAACATATGTTATTAACATACCAATTCATGTGTTTGCACATGTGCATAAGTAAAAATAGACAGATAATCTTAGAACAGGATCAAAGTTTCCAGCACAAACACTCTCATATGCAACAGCTCTCAGTTCTCCACCTTTCAGTAAAGTAAATTCCTTGAAGCCTGAGAATACGTATGCTTGATGTGCACCTCCCTACCCAACTTGTATGGTAGGAGTGTGTTCAAATATTGAATAATAAAGATGAGGCCATTATAACTCTATTTTACTAGAGGTAAAAAGAGTATCCTTAAAAAATATAGTAAAATAGAGTATATTTTTGTTTTTCCTTTTTGAGATTTTAGGGAAATTCTTTCTTTGTGTGTGTATGTGTCCTGACCTTAGTATAAAGAATATCTGTTTCTCTCCTTGGGTAATTGATACACTGTTGGCACTGTTATGTAACAAATTACCAAGAAAACAATCAAGTTGGAAAGGAATTTAGTAATTTTGCAGAAACATCCTCAATATGTATTTCAACTACTTAGGTTTTATAAGCTGTTACCCTCCCTATGCTCTGATTTTACTACTTAATATTTTATCTTAAAGCATTGTGTGAATCTATTTCAAATCATTTTTGTAATTAAGTATCATATTAAATAAATATATTTAACAGCTAAAGTATTCAAAGAAACATTTACATTTATAGGTATTATTAATAGTGTTCTCAGTTGTACTAATAGGGCAAGGAAACAAAACATTGACCAAAGAGAGTATTTTAGAGACCGACCATCAATGAAGGAACTTTATGAGGAATAGGTGAAGTCAAATAATACCACTGCCAAAATGTGGGAGAAAGTTCCCTGAGTACATTAGTACTGACTGCCTAAGTACTCAGGCTTTACTTGTCAGTTGATTTTTGCTCACTTAAAAGCTTAAGTTGGAAGGACAGAGGAACAGAGGCTCCAACCGGGGTCTGACTCTAAAACCAGAAGAGGGTCTACTACACCTTGCTGTCTCTCCTTTGATAATCGGAAGGCATCTGGTCTGGTTTAGAGTAAAGGAGTTGCACGATTTATAAATCCGAGGACGTGGATCTTTATATATCAAATTTACCCTTGTGAGGTAATCCTAGATAGTCTCTTTGGAGTATACATGTGTCAACTTAATTATAATTATTTTTGTATCGACTATTAGATTAAATGAATGGAATAACTAAATAAACTGTGCACATTTCTAAGCCTTTGGGAAAATAATGTATTTTGAGTTAGCATCTCTTTCCATCATCAACGTCTTCAGTTGAAGGAAAAACATCTAAAGGAATAGAAGTGAGGCAAACTATATTTTCTAAGGGAAGAATTGAGATTGAAGAAAGCAGTAATATAAGAACTAATAAGAAAACACACAAAGTAGTTTCTACATTTAATGGGGCTATTGATTGTGTAATCAATCACATTAATATACCTAAACCTGGTATTACTGGCTCCATTTATATTAGATTAAATAATTTTAAACCTGAGATCAAAGATTTTCCCCTCAAGTACATTTGCAGCTGTTTTGATGTTAATTATCCATGTCACTGAGATAATTACTGCCTTACTTGTTTATAGTGCAAGGTATGTTTTAACTTTTACCTGAAGAAAGCTTAAGTAGTCCTTTTATCAAGGGTCAGGGAAGTTTGCTAAGGGGCTTAATTATACTAGAAAAAATCACTAGAAGAATAAGTGAATTCACAGAGAGTTAAATATTATCAGATGAGGGCAATACTTTAAAGGAAAAACTGCAATTCACTTGTTTTCTTTTTTTTCTTGTACTTCCCTAAAGCAGCATTAGCCAAACTGATGATCCCCAGGTAGCTGGGCCTGAGATACAGTCCATTAAAAAAATTTCCATAGATCAAAAATACTTGGGAAGTCAGAGAAATGACATGAAAATTAGTAATACATAATAGGAATACAAGTAATATTTAATAGGAATCACAGGTTCAGAGAATGTCTGCCTTATGAAAACTGTTAAATTTTAGTTCTCTAACTTATTTGACCATTGAATTATTGTTGCTTTTGACCATTTTAATAACAAGATTTAAGTAAACTTTTCTGTAAGGGGCCAGATAGTAAATATCGGTGGCTTTGTGGGCTTATATATAATATATGGTCTCTGGGGTAACTACTCAGCCTTTGTAGTACAAAAGTGGCCTTAGATCATACATGAACGAATTAGCCTGGCTGTGTTCCAATGCAACTTCACCAGAAGAGCCAGTGGGCTGGATTTGGCCTGTGTGCAGTAGTTGGCCAACCCTGCTAAAGATATGCAGGGGTTCTTTCTGGAAATCTTTATTCTTGAGATCCTTCTTTATTTATAAAAACAAAACTCTCTAAATATTAAGATTCAGGGAGATAACTCATCCTCTTTTCTGACTATAATTTTTGACAAGTATGTAGCAGTAAAGAAGGACATGATGAAGATAATCACTTTTTATAGAGAAATCAACTCTATCAACCCCTGGTATCCGTGGCTATCACACCAATATCAGGATCTGTGCCAGGTACTGTGTGGCTAAGGAAAATGAATCACGTACTCTCTCCCTGCCCTTGAACTTTACGCTCTACTGGGAGTGATGGTGATAATTTTGCAGAGGGGGGGAAATGGAACTAGTACACTCAAAAAATTAATAACGTGTGTGATATAAATGTCACATGAGAAGTAAAACATTTTCCAAGGAGATTAAAAGGAAAAAAATGGTTTGGTTATAGGTATAAGGCAGGCTCTGTATAAAAGATATTGTTTCAGACAAGCTTGAAAGACTGTAACTAGACTTCAACAGGCAGTGTTACGGAAGACAGGATAATGAGAAGGCATTGTTGCTAGATGGAAGGGCGTGAATAAGGGAAAGGTGGTGGCAGTGGGGAAAGCAAGTTACTTTTGCAGCAAATATTCAGGAGGCAGGAGCATATTACATAAGACTGAAAAATAAGTCTTCATCAACAAGATACTTAATCCAACAGAAATGTCAAACCCCTGAAGGATATAAGCATGGTAGAGACAAATTGTTCTTTAAGGGGTACCTATTTGCCCCCAGGCAAACGTGTATGATGCATATGTGTATATTGCCTAATGATGCTGTTTAGACTGTCTGTTCTAAATTGTGACATAAAGCATACTTAACATGCTTTAAGTAGTTTTGAGGGTTTCAGGGACCAAAACACATTATCTGGATATTTCAGGATTGATTGCTGCTGCCTTTGCAGTCATTGTGCCCAAAGTTAAAGCAAGGAGGGAAAAGATGCACCAAATGTGGCAACTCTCTTTACTGGAGGGAAGTCAAACTTTCCAGAAGCACCAACCAGATTTTTCCACTTATATTTTGTGACCCAGAAATGGATCAGACAGCCACTCCTTGATCTACGGGATATGGGGAAAACAACTATTTGGCTTTTCTAACTTTCATGTAGGAAGTGAAGGGGTATCAGAGGATTTAGAGTAGCTTTAAAGATACGCACAGAGACAGCTATTGGAATTCTTAAGTATTTTATAAGAATTTTCAAAAGATGATTTTAACCAAACTATACCTTATAGTTATTTCCAAGAGTAATCAATATAATCTGATAAATTTATTGATAGAGAAAGGGAAAACAGTCTTTTGAAACAAGAAGATAAACAAAGATACATCAGAGCCAAGCAATAGAGCTGAAACCTGTTAGACTAGGATATGACAAAATATTCATAGCTTTTCCATTTGAAATTATATTAGCATCTTCTTAGTCTTAATACTTATTTGTGGTTTATGAGTGGTGTATTATAATGTAGAATTGGTATAAAACTTCTGAGGATTTGCAGTCAGAAAATCTGAAATATAATCCCAAGTCCACCATCTACTAGCTATTTGGCTGTACTAAAGTCATTTAGCCACACAAGACATCAGCCTCCCTTTCATCATTTCTAAAATGAGGATGATAATAATTGCCTTTCACACCGTGTAGGTTTGTTGCAAAACCCAAATGAGGTGATAATTTTTTAATTGCTCCATCAACAGCAAAACATGCTAAGGCTTCTCTCTCTCGATCTGTCGCTCCCTTTTTTCCTCTCTCCCAGTCATATATTTTCATACATAAAAATCTCCCCCTTAAAATCTTGAGATTATAAATGCCATCATAGAGATATATTCAGTGCATCTCCAATAGCTTCTGTCACTCTGTTTGTTTTTTTCTGCTTAGACCAAATTGAATCATGCTATTAGGTGCTCCTTCTTTAATGATTACGTCTATTTCTCACTTCAAATGCTTTTGTCTCTGACCCCAGCCCCTCTGAATGCCTGTCAGATATAATCAGCTATTATTCTGTTTGTTTGTACATTGAGGTTCATATATCAAGAATAGGGAAGCTGGTAGTGGAGGCACTTCTGTCTTGGAATATAATTAATGACTGGCATGATTTTGCATCGTTAAGAATGAGGAGAGTTTCCTTCTTCAAGGTACTGAGGACTCGTGAACCTTTGAAATGTGTAAGGTCAATGATATTTCCTCTTCTCCGCAATTACTCCTGTCTTATATCTGTTTATCACATCAGTAAAATCCCACAGAATTTGTAGTCACATATCAGATCAGAAATCCAAACCTAGCATTCATCACCACTAGTTGTATTAAAAGTTTTAAAAATTATTGAGTGTACTCTCTAGAAGACAATAAGAAATATATAAACATATTTATATATGATTTTAAATATAAGTGCTTTTAAAGTGATAGACTATGATTAATTTACAAAAAATTTGTGTAATATTTATGTGTAATATGTTTTTAATGATTTTCTATACACACATCCCTGTCTATAATTGTAAGTACCTTCACATATGTGTTAAGATTCTTTATAGTGAAAGTAAGAAAATGCAACTCAAATTAGCATAAACAAAGTAAGTTTATTGACTTATGAATCTGAAATTCTAGAATTCATCTTTAGGCTTCAGGAAAGGATTGATCCAAGAGCTTAGTGATTTTAAGCTTAAATTTCAAGCTTTGATTTTAAACTTAGTGATTTTTCAGCTTTGGTTTCATTGGTGATAACTTCATTTTAAGACAGGCTTTCCTTATATCTCAGTCTAACCTATCTATTCTCCATGTTCTATATGCTTCCAAATTAATATCTGTAGCATTCCCCCCAAAGTCACTAATCCCTTCCGTTTAGCCCATTTTGTCACATGCTCACCTCTGAGCCAGCCAATCACTGTGGCCAGCGCTTACTGCCTTAGCTTAGGTTATAAACTCCACGTCTGGAATAAGGTAACTGTCAGCATGCCCAGATCACAGAAATAGAAACTCTTGAAAACAGAAAGAAGGATGTCAGGGTGCCAATAAACAAAGCGCACTCTACTTCCATGATAAGAGAGTCAATTTTAACTATGCATATAGGTATACTTAGTGTCTGGATTCTAACTCCTGATATAAAGAATAAAGACAGATATTCTCCCAGGAGGATAGGAAATAATTTTGTTATCATGAACTATTAAGTTGAACGACGTAAAATTGCCACTTGGAAGGGTCAAAATGGTAAAAATCAGCGACTTCATATAGATTAACAAATATCAGCTTTAATGGAAAACTGGGCATGATTGCCTCAGCAATTCCGAAGATGCAATCATTAGTCAGTACATATTATATAATATCTTCCAGTGTTTAACTAGCTTATTTATTAGTATATCTTTGCAGTAATGAATTTCATTAAGTTTCCTAGAGGTATATATTTTCTCAATTTATTTAAAAATTTCAGCAAGACTGGAACTTCTTAAGGTTAGATATTCATTGGATACTGTATTGGAATATTGGAAGCTCAAAAATGACCTATAGTATAGTTATCTTTAAATATATATCCAAGATACAAATGATTTGGCTGTGTTCATGAATTGGAGTGTAGATCCCTGATATTCTATTTTTTATATGCATGAAATAAACTGCTTTATTTCTGGGGAAGCATTTACTCTCTTCATGGGTTTCCTGGGTTTGTATGTTTTTGATATCTATGCATGAGTCCTCTCTGGACACCTCTTGATGAGTCAGTCTTGCCTTTGTCTTGGTTAACTGCTGAACCATTTGGATGGGGCCTTACTGAAAAGTTAACTATGTTCAGATCCTTGTCAGAAAGCAATAATATCTAATCTTTATTCACAAATACATATCAAAACTTGCTTTTAAAAAGCATTCTTTAAGGACTTTTGCCTCTTCATTTTATAGGCATACTAAGTGCACTTTGGCAACAGCTCATGCCCTCAGGGAATTGGTGGGAATTGCCACCATTCTTGAAATACCTACATGTGGAGAAGTTCTTGAAGGAAAAAACTCCAA
Organism: Pseudorca crassidens; assembly: GCF_039906515.1. Classification (NCBI taxonomy): domain Eukaryota; kingdom Metazoa; phylum Chordata; class Mammalia; order Artiodactyla; family Delphinidae; genus Pseudorca; species Pseudorca crassidens. The sequence goes on along the minus strand of NC_090311.1, from coordinate 41,986,247 downwards.
AATCACGTTAGTGTTTCTACCAAAGGGAAGTTAAAAATGTTAGTTACAACACAACCTTAAATGACCTCATTGAAAAATATTTTTCTTTGCCCTCTGAGGCCTAAAATAAGTTTTGTTTTTTTGATCAGTGATTTTCTTGATTATTCAATACACATAACTAAAATTGTTACATCTTGTTTTTGCTAATTGCTAGAAAACTCAGAGCCAAATCTGTGGTCACTCTCTTAGAATGCCATGCGAGACCTTTGGTGTTCATTTAATTTTGCCCATCCTTCTTCACCCTCTTCCTAAATTTTTGGCCAAAATAACACTTTTCTTAATAACCAAAATGAGAATTAAATGTAGAACATAAAAAACAATAAAATTATATACCAAAAGAAAGAAAAATATGAATAAAATTTAAATAGAGACAATACCTATAGTCACACTCCACTAAAGTAACCACTGTTAACATCTCTGATGTCTCACTTATCATTTAATTTATCATTTACAAATTGGACCATGTCACTATAAGCTTCCTAAAATCCTCTTTGGAACAACATGGTATCTATCTGCACTTCTGTATTTATCGACATCTATACTTCGACATTCCATCTTTCCGCTCTATACTGCCTAAAGAAATCTTGTCCCTCCTTTGGTGGCTGTAAGAAATAAGGACAGGTGTGTTACAGCAGCAGGCTGTCACTACCACAACAAGCTCAATTCAAATCCTAAGCATGTCAAGGAAGTGAAGTCCCTCATTGTGCAATCTGAGAACCACTTCCTCAATGATACTTTTTGGGTACAGGAGGAGGCAAAGCAGGTATCACCAATAGTTCAGCCTGATTTACCTGATTTATTTAGATTTAGTGGAGGAGAATTGGTCAGAAGTAGAAAGAAGATGTCAGTGATATCCTAGAAGTTCTTAACATGCATACTTCAATTTCTACATTTATATGGGATGAAAAATCCCTCCTTTCTATATTTCCTTTTATGCTCTATCTAATTATCCACTAAGTATCTTCCTCATAGTGGTTGACAGCAATTTCTGAGGGATTCCTAAGGGCTGCTTACTTCCTAAAAGGGGGAAGTAGTGTGGTATTCTAGACTTTCTCTGAAGGTGCTGCACACCTCCCTAAGTGATAACTTTAATGATAGTTGCTTTACTTGGAACCAAGTGCTAAGCATTTTAAGCTTCTGTAATCCAAATTTTGCAAAAAATAATACACTGATTTTTATTATTTTAAATTAAAAGTCTATTTTTTTGGTGTGAATCTATTTTTTTTACTAGTTTTTGAAAACCTTTTCTCTAAGGTACCATTAGTCTCCTTGTACATTTTATTCTGTATTTTCCCCATTATACTCTTCATATGCATATATACACACACATAAATGTAGACCTTATATGTACATACAAATGCACATGGAACTTTGCAACTGCGTATTTTTAAAGTTGATTTCCTTTGACTAATACTGCACTTGTTTTCACTTTAATATGAAATATACATGTATCTATCTATCTATCCATCCCTAGAGGATTTCTGGATAACTTGAAACACTGACACTTGAAAGATTTTCACAGTTATTAAAAATAACTCTTACTTAGTAAATGCAAGAAAACCTGTAAGGTCTTTATTTCTCATAGACATGCTATTTTAATTTTAAAGTGACTTCTAACACCCTGAAAAATAAAATTTATATTTTCTTAAGTGCTATGAAAGTTTTCTTCATATTAACATTTCAGTTTAACACCTAGTGGTCTCATTTTTTTCTGAGCATATATTACAAATAATGTACTTCAAACCCAAGCCAGAAATTAGACTGTATTAAAGGAAAATGTATATAGTAATGACCCATATAATGAGTTTTTACATTGTAATTTCTCACTCTATGTGTACAAATTGAGTTACAGATTTAGTCATTTTCAGAACATAATTCAGTTTGTAAATGTTTGAATGTGCTTCTCTCTATAACGATTTGACAACTTCTGGCTTAAGTCCATAGTCACAGCAGTTCTTCTGATGACTTTTTGGAGCAGAACCTGACTCCTTATCTTCAGTGTGTGTACATCTTGCCTGAGGGCAACACTTAGGCTATAACGTGGCAGATCCAGAGATGTTTATGTTCTTGAACCTCAAGAACCAATGCCCATGTAGGTTTCACTACATGAAACCAGTTATGTGGAAGATAAATTAGAAAGGAGTGGTTCTTGATACAGTTAAACCTGAAAAGACAATAAGCAAGGGAAGGGTGGCTTAACACAAGGCTAACTCTAGGTACCGGCACAGAGGGTCCTTTGAGAATTTGTAAAAGATCCTTCTCTGAGAAGAAAACTTAATCTCCCTCACCCCAGTAATGATTACAAAAATTCAATCACTGTGCATAAAACAATTTAGAGAGGTGAACGCTTACTCCAGACTGATGTAGCCCATGCCAAGGTGTACAGCTTGATGAAGGAAAGAGCAGACTGGATTTCGGCCTTCCACTTGGGTAATCTTCTGGGGGCACTGATGGGCAGGATGCAGTGTGGGCAGCCTTAGGATAGTCTCTGTGTTTAGGTCCTCAATCTAATTCTGTATATCTGGACTAATTTTTTTTATTGATAGAGACATTTCAGATATATAAGACATATATGTGGGTAATCAGATAAAGTTGATCATTTAGATGATACAGATGAAAAATAACTATGCTTTCAAAGCAAAGTATTAAAATCATTCATTATTTTGGATTTTAATCTCATTTTGTATTTTTTAAAAGATCACGTGTATTTTGACTATCACTATATGCTCCTCTAATCATAAGGTTAAATATTTCAATTAAAATAAAGAAATCATGGTGATGGGAGGAAAGTGTATAACTCTAACCCTAAACAACTCACAGAATTTACGTAAGTATTGCATGCATGTATATGTATATGTATACAGAAACACACATGCATACACTACACACACACACACACACACACACATATATAAAATTAGGAAGGCCATGCACTTTTTATTTTATAATATAGTCCTTTTATTTAAGTTAAAATATTACAATTATTTTTTCCCATTCAAATACTAACTGCTTTCTTAGGGCAAGTTTGAATTGCTCTTTAAAAGATCTAATTAAGATATTCAACTCTTTTTATTTCTTTGAACCTGTCTTCTCTGTCATAGTTCAAGTTTTCATCATCTCTGATTGGAATTGTTTCCCATAAATATCTTTCAGCTTTTAGGTAGTCCTTCATATATGACTAGTGTCATTTAGCAGGGAAGATGGACCTGAGTGTTAATCTCATTCATTTTCAAATCTTTGCTCTAACATGTATGAGCTTTATGATCTCTAACCTCTGCTATACTCTCCAACTTATCTGTTGCAATTCCCTCTTTATTCCCTTATAAATTATCACCAATTAAGCATGAATTGAAGAATTATAGGTTTACAGTCCCTTATTTACAATTTTAAAATGTAAAGACATTCTGAACAATTAATTTTTTTGTAGTTCATCAGGTGACAGAACAATCCTGACCTGTTGTGAGGCTCATATTGACTCTATGTACCCACTTAATGTAGATATTCATACTTCACTATAGAAATATTAATGTATTTGATTATGAGATACAACCCCAGACCCCAATGAAATGTTGCATAATCTTCTATATATGGATTAAACTACTTACTATAAAAAAAATCTGTATTTTGACACCCACCTGTTGGCAAGGTTTTCAGAGAAAGGATGTGAATTTATAATTGCAGCAACACCTGGTATAGCCAAGCCTCTGTGTACTTGTCCATTGTTGGAATTGTTCTACCACAACCATACCTCTCTGTACAATTGACCCTTGAACTATACAGTTTGAACTGTGTGGGCCCACTTATGCATGGATTTTTTTCAATAAATATATTGAAACACTCTTTGGAGATTTCTAAAAATTTGAAAAAAACTTGCAGATGAACCATATAGCCTAGACATATTGAAAAAAATTAAGAAAAAGGTGAGTCATGAATGCATAAAATATATGTAGATACTGATCTGTCTTTACATAGGCATAAGGTGAGTGATATTTAATATAAAATTAATAGTGTGTTTGTTTTCTTACTGTTTTATAACTTTGGTTTCAAAGAATTACAGTACTATACAGTATAACTCTCTTATAATTGGAGAAAATGCATATTAGCCTATCATCACAGATAAGAGTTTTTTTTTAAAAGTAACAGTTTCCAATCCTGCATTGTGAATATGACCATAATACTGTATGCCATAAAAATTTTTATAATGATTTATTCATTAGCGTAGAGGTGAGGCTGTTGTGAAGCAATCATATGGATTACACTAGGTTACCATAAAGCAATCATATTTCTGCTTCTTTGTTGTGACTGCATAGATCATCAGACCTGTAAATAAATACGAATTTTGCTTTTCACATTGTCTTATTTTTTATGCCTAGTGTTAGTAATATGTATAATATCTACAGTGTTTTATATCTTATAAGACAATATTGATGTAAATTTTGACAGACAATTCTTGTAAACAGATGGTGTAAACTTACATTATTGATAAATACAGTATAGTACAGGAAACGTATTTTCTCTTCCTTTTGATTTTCTTAACATTTTCTTTTCTCTAGCTTACTTTATTGTAAGAATATAGTGTGGAATGCATGTGTTAATTGCCTGTGTTATTGGTAAGGCTGCCAGTCAACAGTAATCTATTAATAGTTAAGTTTTGGATGAGTCAAAAGTTATACTCAGATTTTCAACTGCATGGGGGTCAGGACCCCTAACCTCCACATTGTTCAAGAGTCAACTGTACTCCCTTCTCTCCCATCCTCTTACAAAAATCCCATATATCCCTCAAAATCCATCTTAGTCATTACTTCTTCCCTGACTCACCTCTCATCCTTGTTGATTATTGAAAGACATCATTTCTATATCCTGTCTTTATTCTTGCCACCCAGTATTGTGCTTACCTATTTATATGTGTCATTTCTACTAAATCCTAAAATATGTGAGAATTAGAACTGTGGCTTTTTTGTCTTTATATCATTAGTTCTTATCATTATCTTAATAAATAGCAGGGTCTTAAAACCTTTTGGGTTAATGCTTATTAAAAAATATTTATGGGAAATAATCTTAGCAAGAATAGAAGTCTTATTTTCCCCCCAAATATTTAACCACATTGGCCTCTGAGACAGGGCTCTGTGGGGTCACTAACAGAGTTTTACATCAGGGTATCCCAGAAGAAATTTAAAACAAATAAATAAATTTAAAACATTCTTGTTGAATGCCTAACATATGTTTTGACTTCTTATTAACTGCTACCTAACTCACCCACACGGAAAGAGTGAATAACTATTATTCACATCCTTATGTATTTTTAGATAACTAGCATTTATTAGTCATAACAATAATATGAACAAGAGACTAAATTTTTAATACTCTCATTAAAATTGTTTAACAGAATACTTACTCTCACATCTCTGCCTTCTTTAATTTTGAGAATACTTAGTGTACTCAAAATTTTTGAAGAAAGAAGTCAATTGCATTTTTCTGTCACTTGAAGGAAAAAATGCTACTATCCTTAAGTATTTAAATGTAAATTATCAGTGGTATCAAAGTGTATCTCTTCTAGATTTGCTATATGATAGGAATTACTCACTACCATATAAAGCAACTGAGAGAGAAGAATTTCTGCCCAGTTTGCCATTTGTTTCTCCTTCTGAGTTTTCTACTTAAAAAGATATGCTAGGATCTTATGGAAGGCAAAATGGCATTTATGTATCTTTGCTGAAAAGGTAGATGCTTGGCTTTTATCCTACTGTTAACTGTGATATTCAATTTATTTACTTCAGAAGGATGAAGAGATAAATTGACTGCAAATGTAAAATTGTGATTCTGAAGAGCCTCAGTTACCATCCAAACATACACTGCAATTTGATTTTCTTATTTTAATATTCAACAACTTCAAAGTAAAACTGAGAGCTCTTGGCTTTTTATTCCTGCTGTGTGAAGCATTAGAAATATTGCATTCACTGCTTGTATTTTTTTCTGAACAACTATTAGTAAAACTTGAATACCAGTGATAGTTAACATTTTTGAAAGATATTTTTCTACCATCAAGGATTTACCCCATTTAAGTGAAATATCATGACATTCTCATTTTTTAAGATTTATACTCTTTTCGATATTATGTGGCTATGTAAGCTGGTTAACAGGCTATGTAATCCCCAATTTGTGATATCATATCAAATATATAGCTTTGTTATGTGCATTAATTGAATCATTTGCCTGTGGCATGTTTTTGTGCAAATAGACTGTAACTATAAAATAAGGAGCAGTATATTTCTTTGGGAACACTTTTACATCTATATTTTGAGATTTAAATGATTAAGTTTTCAACTACTGTTTATCTTGACTTTGCTGTTGCCAAAAAGCAAACAACTTAAAAATTAGAGGTAAGGTTAATAGTATTTTAACTTTCAGAAATTTTAACTTTCTTGAACTTTCAGAAATTTTGTTTTAGCAGGCCTTTTAGTTTGTGTAGAATTGCCTTTAAATTGTGTAAAATTGTGTAAAGTTCCAGTAACTAAAACTTTTTTGTCATTAAAATACTTTCTTTTTTGTTCTAAATGCCTGTGGATTGGCAGGTTTTAGTAAATATCTATAGCCTCTCCAGCATCCATTCAGCTCCTTTTCTCTTTCCCTCTCCCCTGCCCTGCCCAAATTGAACTCAGTTTTTCCAGCATGTACCCTGGGTGAGAATGCTCCCAATGTTTTGTGTGGGCTCTGAGTAGTTTAACCACTCAGAGTAATTCAATATGTGCCTAACATTCTCTTGGCCATGATTCAAGAATGAGAACATGAGGCCTTTCAGGTCAGTCAGAACCAACTGGACTCAATTCTGGGGCTTTGAATCTAGAACAGAATGTAAAAGTAGCTCAAGGAACTGTCAGAGTCCTTTTTGGATGTTAATACTACAGAAGCAGATCTGAAAAAAAAAGAGAAAGGTACTTTGCCTGGGTCACAACTTGAAACTACTTGATAAATAGTAATCTGATAACTTGTATCTGGAACCTTTAATTATGTGAAACTATAAGTGACTGTCCAAACCAATTTGAATTGTTTCTTTCTGTCACCTTCAATATAGATTTCTAACTATTACAGAGGGTATTGAGTTTTTATTGCCTAATAATGTTTTTCTTATCAGCAAGTATTCATAAAATGATTTTACTTTATAGCTGTACTTTGTAGCTTCTGACACTTAACTTGAGAATTAATATAAGTGTGTACCTGTTGATGTGTTATACCGTGTCTTTAACCAGGATTTTAAGACTTTCATTGAGTACAGATAAATTAATTTTTTATATGAAAAGTATTGACTAAGTACTAGAATTGTTTTTAGTGTTTTTGAATTTATTTACATTTAGTTTCAATCAATTAAGAAATACTCTTGAGAGGCTGCTCCATTTTAATACTTTCAAATGATCATGAGTTTTTCTGCCATTTAAATTAGTATAAACTAACTAAATACACTGAAATATGTTTAAGCAATATTGCCTATTTTTTAAGCATCATGTTTTATATTTGTATCTATTATTTCTAGTCTGAGAGAATTAAGGTCAAAAACTAAAGTGAACCCTGTATTCCTATCAAGAGATAATAAAGCTCATATTGATTTGATGATAACAGACACATTTCCCTAAGTTTTATGCTTATTTAGTTTCTAAAATTTAATCATAACTTATCTTAAAATTCTGTCATTAACTTCACTTGAACTTTTCAAGAATTCTTTTTGAGAACCCATTGTGTATGTCTCAGTAGAAACTTATTGAAAGAGGCTGCTTTATAAAGATTAGTTCATGTTTTGTGTATATTATATGACTTTTGAAGATTTGCTTAAGAAAAATAAAGGCTAAAGTGAAATCTTAAGAGGGGATATTATTTCTCTGCCCTTCAGACAATTTTCTGAAATGGATTTTCCAATAAGATGCTGGAAAGCATTTTCAATAGTGAAACTTTATATGCTAACCAAATTTAAGGGTTGTAATTTACTTTTAATTGTAGACCTGAAAGGTTAAATTTTTTTTCCTAATTAAATTCATATTTATTTTTTTATTTTTAATAGATTTTTATTGGAGCATAATTGCTTCACAATCCTGTGTTAGTTTCTGTGGGACAACAGAGCGAATTAGCCATATGCATACACATGTCCCCATATCCCCTCCCTCCCATCCTCCCTATCCTACCCCTCTAGGTCATCACAAAGCACAGAGTTGATCTCCCTGTGCTATGCTGCTGCTTCCCACCAGCCAACTGAAAACTTCCCACCAGCCAAATAAACTGAAAATTTCTCTTAATTCTTTAGACTTTTATCTCTAATAGTATTTTAGGTCTAGGAACTTAGTTATTATTTCTTACACATTTTTGCCCTAAATGTTAGGGAAGCTGCTGACAGAAAAGAAGGTGATGATCTGATGAAAAGAACCTATGTCTTTTGAAATTTTAGACAAAATAAGGAAAGGATCAGAGTTGACAGAGAAAATGATCAGTGTCAAAAGTCCTTATTACAAGTCACAATGTTATTTTAAGCGGTATTAGTTTAGCTCTGTTTTATTAAATAATAACAATTTTAATACATAAAATATGTGCACTTTAACACAGTTCAAAATAATAAATTATTTTACTTTGTAGATCTTTACATTGTAGATCATTAAGACTCTGTCTTCATATAACCTCTGAATGGCTATCATATCCATCCTAGCTTAGTAGGATCCAGAATACCAAGTAACCTGTGACCAGGAGAGACACTGTAATACTTGTAATCCTGTGCCTTTATTAAAACTGCTCCTGTGAGAAAAGGGCCGAATATAAAGTAGCCATTTCAAATAGAACACATTTTATTTAAACGTCTATTTTAATATTTGTGTCATTTGCATATTTGAATTCATCTTTGGAAATGGTGGCTAATAATAGTCCCCAGTTATGATTTGTATCAGTATCATCAGGGATAAAAAAAAGCCAACCATGACCAATTTATGTAAAAGGTACAAAGATCATCTCTTATCCTAGACACTGCTATGGTTACATGTTCTGCAGTCTCCAGTCGGCTCCAGGCTCCATGCCTTTCTTCTTGTCCAGGGCTTCTCTGTTGATGCCAAAAGGAAACTCACATTTTGGGATGCCAAGTACATACCTAGAGGTCAGAAGTGTTAATAAACTGTTGAATGAAATTTTGACCAATGAAGATCAAGAGTTGATAACTGTTCCTCCCTTAATTTCCCCGGAAAGAAGGTTCTGAAACATATTTCTGGCTCTGTGTGTGTTCTAAGGGGTTGATCCAGCAGGCATTCCTATTGATGTCCCACTCAGTAATGCACCTTTGATTGGCTCTCCTCCTTCTCTGCTTAGCTCTCCACCCTACACTCCATCTCTCAGAATCCTATTCCCCAAAATAAAACATTAGCCGTTCAGCATTTACCTCAGGTTCTAGGGCAGGGGGCTTTAAAGTTATCCACGTACAGTCTCTTCTTTTCATTATAACAATATAAAATGCAGTCAAATATATATACTTACGATACTCTGTTCAGTTGATGGGGAAACATTTTTTTATAAGAACAATTTTGAGCCTTAGTTAAAACTACTTTTTCTCACTGTGTAGTATTTTCTGTACTAAAGTTACCAGATTCTAAAATTCATATTCAGGAGAGAGAAAGATCCCTAAAAAAAAAAAGAAATGTTGAGAAAAAGGAATATATATTAATTCCTATTATTATAAATAAAATGCATGCTTATAATTTGAATAATATGAAATATAAGGCAGGAAAAATTTTCTATTTTAACCAAAGATAAAGTATATTTAATTTTATATTTTAATTTAAATATATTTTTAAAAAATGAAACTTATTGTTTGTGCCCGTAGATATCCCGCCTTTTCCCACATTTCATGCATTAGCATTTTCTTCTTTTGTAGAATAGTATAGAAAAATGTGATTTTTTAAAAAATGGTAAAAAATCATATGATTATATGATTTTATCAGTTTATTTCATTAGTTCATTTTTGATGAATATTTAAGTTTATGTGCTTTTCTAGATATTTTCTTATAATTTTCTGGAAGTTAAGGTACTCTACCAAGGTCTAAGCATCTTTTATTTTGTATGCATGTGTATTTCTCACCTATTCTTTTTCAAAAATTATAGTTTCTCTTTGCATGCATTTAGGAATTGTTCAGCTACCAACCAGTATCCTATTGTTATCATCCACCTAACTTTTGTGATTCTACTTGTTCATGGATAATTTTAACACATGACACTCTCCCTTTATTTTCACCATTTTTTCCTATCATTGACTTTATTGATTTCAATGTTCCTGAAGATCATACATCCATAAACTGATCTTATCAATTCAAACAGTATTTATTTTCATTCTCTCCAATACTCAGTCCTACATAATGACCTTCAACTCTCAATTGTATGTTTATTTTAATACTGAAATCCAGCCTAGTCAATTTACCCAATTATACTTTTACACTCAGTAATCCTCATCATGTCTGTACTTCTGTCCTTACTCAGCTTTACCTATTAACCATCTCCTTTTGGGAAAAGCCACTTGAACATCAGAATTTCTTATACAAACTTCTTGCAGGAAACTGGACTTCACAAGGCCTATATTTGCATAATTGAAGGAAACTACTCAAAGCACTTTTTTTTCAGCATTAACAAACACTGGGGAAATCTGCTGCAAAGTGATTTTTCTGTTCCTTCTTAGACATAGATTCAGCTGAACACTTATCCTACCAGATGAGACAAAAAATCAAAGTTGACCCTGTAGAGCAACCCATTTATGGCATCCTATTATGGTATTTTAATGCTTCTTCAGCTTTTGATGCCCTATTCATTTAGTTTTTCCATGTTTGTTAGGTTCTATTGCCTCACAGCCTTTACAGATTAGCTCCTTTACCTCCTTAGAAGCTCTTTCTGGTGTCAGGTACTGATGTTTGTGCCAGACTGATTCTTGAGTCTGAATGGTGAGAAAAACATTCTGTTTCCCTCAGGACATTGAGCTTCAAATGAGGACACTGCCAGAATGAAACTGGACAAGCTATTCACACCTCCTAGGAAATGAGAGGACTTTGCTTTTTTGGAGCCCAGAAAATAGTACCTCTATGCCACAGTAATTGGTCTATAACTTCAAGGACCCTTGTTTTCTTTTGTCCTTTAGAGCAAAACATTGGGCATTTTGGTTGACAAATTGAGGCTAATAGCTTTTGCCTGTTTAAAAAAAGTACTACAGATACTGTTAAAGATTTGTAGGACTTAGCTGCTTTTTCTATTGACTACCATAGAAGGCTAGATTCTCTGCAGATTCACCACAATAACAATGATGATTTTTCATTAAATGAAGAGAACCTGCATTTTCCTTTTCCATAATTCTATTTTGACAGCTATTCAGAATATCTACTCTCTGTTATATTCTAGCAGCAGATTTACTACAATATGTATTTGGTCTGTACCATGCCTCTTTGTACACAACCAATTCTTTTTCATTATCAACCTGACTTTTACCTTCTCTTTATGCATTCATTTCCACTTTTCCCCTGAACTTTGGTACTGAATCTTTGCAGTGTACCAATAGATTATTAGACACATTAGAATAAATTTATGGATTAGAAGAGAAAGATTTTGCTGCATATTAGATTGACCCATGTGAAACTCGTAGTATTTGAATATTTTGACATTCAAAAATGACATTTAAGTATTGACCAAATAAGCAAACAAATAAATAACATATTCTATTGTAAAGCATCTTACTAGATTTTAGCTACTGAATTGAGGATAGATAAAGGGTTATTTTTCATCAAATAAAATAATAATATATAAGGAATTATTTATTCATCCACATATCTTAGTCACTTGGTTCTATTTTGGCTCACAATCCTATAGCTACTTCATTTGTCCATCATATCTTTTTTGATTATCTTTTCATTAAGTCACTGGCCCTGACCAATAGAATCCTTTAGATTGCAAATTCTGCTAATTATATTTAAATAGGGCAGAGGTTAGGGTACTGTATCTGGCTTTGGATACTTTCTGTGTTGAATGGATACTGTTACCTGTAAGAATCTTTTCTGAGAATCTGAGTGCATTTGGGAATATGAATTGGATATGGGATCTAGTAAAAGTTAGGCTACTCTGCATACACTTGAGCTTAAAGGGAGAATGGAGTTGCTGGATGTAGGCCATTTAGTCTACTACATGATCACTTTTAATTCCCACAACTCTTTAAGAATGTGATAAAACTCAAAAAATATAATTGGATTGCTTTTGAAAACTAGAAAAAGGGCTGATATTCCTTGTATGGTGACATGGCAGATGGAAGATTAAGTCATAGAAGCAGAGTAGGCTCAGTATTATATGTCCCTAGAAACAAGTAGATCATGGGGCTTTGCACAGACAATAGAATTGGGTTTTCCAGCTCTCCGGGGAGTAGGAACCCCCTAACTGATACCTGAGTTACACAACCCATTAAGTAGCCTCAGGGATGTTGCCAATATCAGACTAACAAAGAATTTTTGGGTGATCCAGCTGCAATACACAGTCAAAATACACAGTCTATCAAATAGTTATGCACAAAAATACCCTCCATTTTTATGCTCATTGTTCTAAGGCTGAATACTTTCAACTATTGCTATATATGTGAAAAGTAAATATTTAATGAAGTAACAGGAGATTTTTTATTCCAGACTGCATAGATTCTTTCAGTTTTGAAGGTCTTTTCTTCTAAGAGTATCTCTTAAGATCTTTTTTTCTAAGAGTGTCTTTTACTCTAAGTAAAATAATGGCTTAGAGGCAGGTACTTTCAAATTAATTCCAAAAATCAAGGCATTTCTGGAATCCATTTCAAAATAAATCTGTATTTTATATGTTTATAGTTAACAATAAGAGAAAAATAACAAATAATTCAAGTATAAACTTCCTCACTTGTAGGAATAGATATATGAATTTCTACATAAAATTAATTTTTCAAAGCTTTTCAGTTGAGCACTCCAAAATAAGTGATATTGATACAACTTAACATTAAGTATTCCATCTTTGGCAATATTCTAGTACTTTCAAATTTAATCTTTTTCATTAGTGCATTTAAAGTTTGAATTTCTAACCATTTAGTTTTATACTGTATCAGTTATGGTACATGATAAATTATTATTATAACACAGACTCAAGATTATAAGGGTGTTAGTAATATCAAAGTTTACTTCTTTCATTTATTTATTTATTTATTTAATTTATTTAGGCTGCACCACGTGACATGTGGGATCTTAGTTCTCTGACCAGGAATCAAACCCATGCCCCTGCATTGAAATCACAGCGTCTTAACCACTGGACCACCAGGGAAGTCCCTACTTCTTTCCTTTACAATGGCCCAGTGGTCAGTAGTATAGGGCAGATGGGATAAGCTCTAATTCATGAGGTTATTAAGAGATCCAGATCACTTTCATCCTGTGACTCTTCCATCTCCTAGATTTGTGGCATTCGTATTGAGTGCAGTGAGTGAGCTCATAAGCCCATGGAAAGGAGAAGGAATACTCCTAAGCATGAATTTGAAGGAGGTGACCTAGAAGTTACTTCAACATTACTTCCTTTCACATCACATTGGCCTGACTTAGTCATATTGTTTTACCTGGCTGCAAGGGGGCTGGAACATACAGACCCTAGCTGGGTAGCTGTGTGTTCTGCTGAAATTTGAGATGTTTTCTTACTATATGGGGGGAGAGAATGTAAATGAGGGACAGCTAGTGGCCTTTGCCACCCTAATCATTCTTTCTTACTTGTTGGAAGTATTAATATATTAGCTTGGGGATTTGGGACCTTCTTCCATGTCTTTCAGTTATTTTGCATAAGAAAGGAAAATATAAGCCTTCATTTTTTTTAGCATAGAACTCACATGTAAAATGTGGGGCCTTAAAACTAAACGTGCATCACAGGCAAGAGGAGCCTAAGGAGACGTGATGACTAAATGTAGTAGAGTGTCCCAAATATAATCCAGGAAAAGAAGAGTGACAAGAATAGGAAAGAATAGGGGAAGAATAGAAAATACGCATAAAGTATGGACTAATAATAGTGTACAGTATTGGTTCATTAATTGTGACAATGTGCAATCCTAAATGACTAAGATGTCAATAATAGGTAGGGCTTCCCTGGTGGCACAGTGGTTGAGAGTCCGCCTGCCGCTGCAGGGGACACGTGTTCATGCCCCGGTCCGGGAAGATCCCACATGCCACGGAGCAGCTGGGCCCGTGAGCCATGGCCGCTGAGCCTGTGTGTCCGGAGCCTGTGCTCCGCAACGGGACAGGCCACAAAAGTGAGAGGCCCGCGAGCGCCCCCAACAAAAAAAAAAAAAAAAAGGTAAACAGAGTATGTGGTAACACAGTAAATCTCTGTACTATCTTTGCATTATTCTATAAATCTAAAAAAGTTATAAAATAAAGTTTATTAATAAAAATACTTGTGTATTATTGTATACTAAATCACTATTTACATACTTTATCAAATGCAGGACATAAGCACAGGTAACAGTGAAACAGCATTTTGAAAAAGAACTAGTTTTAGATAATATTCCTGGACTCCAAATTGTGTTAAGTATAAAATAGCAAAGGATAAAATGAAGTGAAGATTTCATACAATGGTGAAGTACCATTTGATTGTTAGCCTGAGTTTCCCCTTCAAATCAGTTTGCTTCATTCACCTGTGCTATATTGAGGACAGGAGTTTATTTTGCTCATTCGTGTTAATAAGAAAATCTGTCTTTATCTAAAAGTTGTGTGGTTAAAATATACTTCCTCCATTAAACTAGATGTAAATTATCTAATTTGTAATAAGAAGACTTGCAGTTTGCTTTAATAGCTATTAATTCATCTGTACCACCTTCCTAAGATGACTATAGAGTCACATATATGTGAAGAAAAAAATTGCCAAAGTGCTCAATTACTTTCTTATTGTAGTGGATCAAGTGAACTTTCAAATGTTGCATATTAGGAGCAGGAGATTTTTGCTTCATGAAATCATTTTAGAAATGAAGAGACTATGTTTTACATTAATTTTATTACCCCATTTAGGATAAAAAAATTGAATCCATTTAAATTTAAATTAGATTTATATTTAAATCTAATCACCATAAGAAAAGCAAACTAAATTTTGTTAGATCAAAATGATATGGAGTGGGTTACCTTAAATAAATAAGGAAAGAATCCAAGACCTGCAACAGCACTCTCATAATTAGAGAAGGGAATTTCTGACAGTAACTTGTATATTCTCTACATGACGTTTGTTTTCTTTTTCAAATTACATTTCTTGGAGCAGTAATGGCATGTATTTTCTTCAAATGAGTGACATCAAATCCTTACTGAACTCTTTTTAGTTAAGGATTACATTTTGGTTAAGCTGTTTTTGCTTTTAAGACACAGAAGCTCTTTAAAGTTATCTTATTTAATTGAAGGTATATTGATAGATATAAATATATTCTAGACCTCACACAGAGCAATTAACTTGACCATTCAAAGTTTAGAACCATAGATAAATCTAATTGTCATGGAATTAGAACTGTTTGCAAGCAAGACTTGAAGACCTTAGAATCAAGTTATGTGGGACTTAGTTCTAGCAAACATGCAATAAGGCAACTAGCTCTTTATACTAGCTCAGTCTCACAAATGCCATTCAGCTATCATTTATTAAATGTTCACAATGTGCCAGACTCTGTTCTAATATATACTAAGTATCTAATTAAAACTTCACAAACCCCTATAAGTTAAGTTCCCATATTATTATTGTGATTTCTGTGCCACTGTAAATTGTATTAACTTGCCCAAGGCAACTAAGTATGCAAGAAGGTAGAGTCAGGACAGGAAACCATAAAGTCCTTATTCTCTACACTCTGCTGGTCCCTTAAGGGATTAAGAAATTTTGGCAAATATCTTGTAATGTTATGCAGGCACTGGAAATGTTATTTAGAATATTTAATGATAGAAAATGTATGCTATAATGTTAATGAAGAAGTACAGTTAATATGTTGAATAAAATATGTACATCTGTATGCATAGAATAATGTGTGAAAGAACTGCATTAAATGTTTACAGTACCTGTGTCTTGATAATTGACATGAAAGTGCTTATTTTTTTCCCTGCTTATTTGATTTTGGTTGAATTTTCCTTCTTTATATTAAGTATGTAATTTTGTAAAATTGGGAAAAACATAATTATAAAACACACAATCTGCTTTTTTATTTAAAAAATTTTATTGAAATACAGTTGATGTACAATATTATATAAGTTACAGGTATACAATACAGTGATTCAAAATTTAAGATTATACTCCATTTATAGTTATTATAAAATATTGGCTATATTCCCTGTGTTGTACAATATTTCCTTGTAGCTTATTTTATACATAATAGTTTGTACCTACTAATCCCCTCCCACTCTATTGCCCTTTCCCCCTTCCCTCGCCTCTTGGTAACCACTAGTTTGTTCTCCATTTCTGTGAATCTGTTTCTTTTTTGTTATATTACAAAAAATATAGTTTGTTGTATTTTTTAGATTCCACATATAAATGATATCATACAGTATTCATCTTTCTCCATCTGACTTATTTCACTTAGCATAATATCCTTCAGGTCCATCCCTTTGTTTTTTATTTTTATGGATATATCTTTAGAATATTTTATGGATACACACATACACACGCACACACACACACACGTATATGAAAATAATTATTTCTCCTGAATGTCTATACTACTGTATGAATTAGAGATGGAAAGAACTTTAAGAATTCTCTACTTTAAAGCAATAGCATTAACCTGGAAAGCTGAAGGAAAAGGAAGACATGTATTTATTAGATAGTGAAAAATGGTTTAGGATTTTCACTAACCTCATAACCTTTCACTGTTTGAGGTAGAGTCAGATTATTTTTGTAGTAGAATTGAGGGGAAATGAGCAACTTTCTATCCATTCCATTGAGATATTTTTGTTGTCAATATTGATTTTCTTTTTTATTTTAAAGTTACTTGATATGTCTGAAAATATATCTCTAGATTTGTAAGCAATGGAGTTGAAAAAATAATGTGCAATGTTTCCAGTCATAATCACTTATCATGCTTCAATCATGTTTGTTTTAGAATTAAGTAGGAGTCAGTTCAAAGTAACAATATATGTTTTATTGTGTGAAATTGGACCCTGTGAAGAAGTTATAAATGCAAGCTATTAATAAGCAAATGTTTAAATATGTAAGAAATTTGCAAAGCAAATTTTCTGGAGATAAACGTACTTCTGCAAACTACAGATTCTCTGATAAACTCTATGAAGTAGCATGAATCTTAGTCCATTAGCACTGGTATTCAATGCATAACACATTCATTTCTTAAAACAAATTATTTAAATCTGAGTGAAGCTAACTATCATTCTTGGCTCATGGAAAATTCAGTCTCACTCACTCCACACAATTTTGAATGAGGACTCTGGAGTATTAAGTATGCAACAAAACGTCAGCTGTCACTGGTCTTTGTTTATTGATTCACACACCGAAAATCATAGTCTGTTCATGTCAAGGATTCTGCTTCTGTGAGGCACTTGAATATGGAAATCATCATCATAAAAGGGACCTCTGTCTATCTTCTAAAATTCATTCTTTCCTCTTCTCTAATAATGTAATTATAGCTGGGGACATTGCAAAATTTCCAGGCATTCTTTGAATATATGTATGACTATATGACTAAGCTCTCTTCAATGGAATGCGAAAGGAAATAATAATTTAGTTCTGTACCTATGGACTGATGATGATTTCTCATTACCAACGTTTAACTGGTATTTCAGGAGGAAACTTAGGCAATTAAAAATGCTTTACATTTATCGATATATTAATTTGAAAAAGACTGAAAATTTAACTTTACCTATAGTTTATAAAGTTTAATTCCCAGCTTCTTTTGTTTAAAAAAATTATGTACAGCAGTAAAGAATATTTTTAGAAGAAAAAAGTCATACCTGACGGCAACATCTTAATACTATCCTCAGTATAGCAAAATGTCCTTCTAACCCATGTCCCTGTTGAACAAATTGACTAGGAAAAGTGTAATCAGAAAGCAAATTTCTTTTTTCATGTCACTGTGAAAAATTAACTTTTCTCTCTACCTCAGGATATTTGTGGTATAAATCCATAGTTTATCTGGCCTTACACAAATATTGTAAAAATTTCTCATGTATGATCTAATAAGTATCCTGATAAGCCTATTACCAATGTTTCAGTCTCTTTTCCAACCATGCCTCTCTCTGTCATCTAATCAACCATGAGCAGACTGAAGTTTGACACTCATGCTCTTAGAGAACCCAACATTGATAATTAGGCCTGTATTTAATCAACAATCAAGGTAATCTCCAGGCTTTCAAATTCAAACAAGCAGCAAGTATTTTATTGATAATGGACTGCAGCCTATAAAAGAGAATCCTTTCTGATGCACTACTGAGGGGTGGCCATGGAATATATCTGATAAGAGATACCTTTCTAGGAAGCAAACCTGAGCAGTGAAATTGACTCAAAATCCATTGCAGAAGGCAGAGGGTAGGTGCTTTCTATGTTTAAAAGCAATCAGTCTGTTTTATGGACTAGAGATTACTCTATGTGCTTTTAACTTCTGTTCTTTACTACATGCATGTACTAACATTTTCCATTTCCCCCCATCATCTCTTATTGAATTTGTTGGGGTAAATTAAATTGATCAGTTAACCACAATGAGCTAAATCCATACTTGACCAAAAGGAATTCACAAAGAAATCCTAGTCTTGGAGTTAGATTTAATAATAGGATAAGACTCTGGAATGTTCTCTTTTTCTGGAGGGAATTAGTATTTTTTTTGTACTTTGGACAATTGCATTATAGTTGAGAAGGCTTTAGAAAAAATTTGTATGTGGAATATATGTTCATGTTTGTCTCACTTCTCTTTATCATATAGTTTAATTATGTCTGTAGTTTCCCTGTAGTTTAATTTTTTGTCTGACAACAAAAACCTTTACTCTGTTTTTTGTGTGGACATATTAATCAGGGCTGATTTGTGGCATTTACTGATATGCAGGTGGTGAAATTGTCCCACCATGGCTGATTCCAAGTTAATAAGGTTTTAATAACAAGCGTGCAAATTTCCTGAAAACTTACCAATCAGTTCTTAAAAATCAGCATTCACCCAGGGTTCCTAGGATTTCTTCTTTTTATATCCTTTAGAGAATGTCCATTCAACAAAAATCATTCTTTCATGGGTTGATTGTATTTCAGTAAAAAAAATGACAAACTGCTTCATGTTATCCAATATTAAATTTCCTGTTACATATGCAGATAAGCATACAACAAAAGGAGATCCCTATTCTATTTAGTAGATCCATAATAGATAAAATATTACTACGTCTTCTGCCCATTTTTGGACTGGGTTGTTTGTTTTTCTGATATTGAGCTGCATGAGCTGCTTGTAAATTTTGGAGATTAATCCTTTCTCAGTTGCTTCATTTGAAAATATTTTCTCCCATTCTGAGGGTCGTCTTTTTGTCTTGTTTATGTTTACTTTGCTTGCAAAAGCTTTTAAGTTTCATTAGGTCCCATCTGAGTATTTTTGTTTTTATTTCCATTTTTCTAGGAGGTGGGTCAAAAAGGATTTTGCTGTGATTTATGTCATAGAGTGTTTTGCATATGTTTTCCCTCTAAGAGTTTTATAGTATCTGGCCTTACAACTAGGTCTTTAATCCATTTTGAGTTTATTTTTGTGTATGGTGTTAGGGAGTGTTCTAATTTCATTCTTTTACGTGTAGCAGTCCAATTTTCACAGCACCACTTATTGAAGAAGCTATCTTTTCTCCAATGTATGGTCCTTCTCCCTTTATCAAAGATAAGGTGACCATATGTGCGTGGGTTTATCTCTGGGCTTTCTATCCTGTTCCATTGATCTATATTTCTGTTTTGTGCCAGTACCATACTGTCTTGATTACTGTAGCTTTCTAGTATAGTCTGAAGTCCAGGAGCCTGATTGCTCCAGCTCCTTTTTTCTTTCTCAAGATTGCTTTGGCTATTCAGGGTCATTTGTGTTTCCATACAAATTGTGAAATTTTTTGTTCTAGTTCTGTGAAATATGCCAGTGGTAGTTTGACAGGGATTGCATTGAATCTATAGATTGCTTTGGGTAGTAGAGTCATTTTCACAATGTTGATTCTTCCAATCCAAGAACATGGTATATCTCTCCATCTGTTTGTATCATCTTTAGTTTCTTTCATCAGTGTTTTATAGTTTTATGAGTACAAGTCTTTTGCCTCCTCAGGTAGGTTTATTCCTAGGTATTTTATTCTTTTTGTTGCAGTGGTAAATGGGAGTGTTTCCTCAATTTCACTTTCAGGTTTTTCATCATTAGTGTATAGGGATGCAAGAGATTTCTGTGCATTAAATTTGTATCCTGCTAGTCTACCAAATTCATTGATTATCTCTAGTAGTTTTCTGGTAGCATCTTTAGGATTCTCTGTGTATAGTATCATGTCATCTGCAAACAGTGACAGCTTTACTTCTTCTTTTCTGATTTGTATTCCTTTTATTTCTTTTTCTTCTCTGATTGCTGTAGCTAAAACTTCCAAAACTATGTTGAGTAACAGTGGTGAGAGTGGGCAACCTTGTCTTTTTCCTGATCTTAGTGGAAATGGTTTCAGTTTCTCATCATTGAGAATGATGTTGGCTGTGGGTTTGTCATATATGGCCTTTATTTTGTTGAGGTAAGTTCCCTCTGTGCTTACTTTCTGGAGGGTTTTTATCATAAATGGGTGTTGAATTTTGTCAAAAGCTTTTTCTGCATCTATTGAGATGATCATATGGTTTTTCTCCTTCAATTTGTTAATATGGTTTATCACATTGATTGACTTGCGAATATTGAAGAATCCTTGCAATCCTGGGATAAACCCCAATTGATCATGGTGTATGACCCTTTTAATGTGGTGTTCGATTCTGTTTGCTAGTATTTTGTTGAGGATTTTTGTGTCTATGTTCATCAGTGACATTGGCCTGTA
Source organism: Pseudorca crassidens (assembly GCF_039906515.1). Classification (NCBI taxonomy): domain Eukaryota; kingdom Metazoa; phylum Chordata; class Mammalia; order Artiodactyla; family Delphinidae; genus Pseudorca; species Pseudorca crassidens. The sequence goes on along the minus strand of NC_090311.1, from coordinate 41,965,206 downwards.
GTTTTCTTTCTTTGTGACCTCTTTGTCTGGTTTTGGTATCAGGGTGATGGTGGCCTCATAAAATGAGTTTGGGAGTGTTCCTCCCTCTGCTATGTTTTGGAAGAGTTTGAGAAGGATAGGTGTTAGCCCTCATCTAAATGTTTGATAGAATTCGCCTGTGAAGCCATCTGGTCCTGGGCTTTTGTTTGTTGGCAGATTTTTAATCACAGTTTCAATTTCAGTGCTTGTGATTAGTCTGTTTATATTTTCTATTTCTTCCTGGTTCAGTCTCGGAAGGTTGTGCTTTTCTAAGAACTGGTCCCTTTCTTCCAGGCTGTCTATTTTATTGGCATATAGTTGCTTGTAGTAATCTCTCATGGTCCTTTGTATTTCTGCAGTGTCAGTTTTTACTTCTCCTTTTTCATTTCTAATTCTATTGATTTGAGTCTTCTCCCTTTTTTTCTTGATGAGTCTGGCTTGGTTTATCAATTTTGTTTATCTTCTAAAAGAACCAGCTTTTAGTTTTATTGATTTTTGCTATTGTTTCCTTCATTTCTTTTTCATTTATTTCTTCTCTGATCTTTCTGATTTCTCTCCTTCTGCTAACTTTGGGGTTTTTTTGTTCTTCTTTCTCTAATTGCTTTAGGTGTAAGGTTAGGTTGTTTATTTGAGATGTTTCTTGTTTCTTAAGGTAGGATTGTATTGCTATAAACTTCCTTCTTAGAACTGCTTTTGCTGCATCCCATAGGTTTTGGGTCATTGTGTTTTCATTGTCATTTGTTTCTAGGTAATTTTTTATTCCTCTTTGATTTCTTCATTGATCTCTTGGTTATTTAGTAGTGTATTGTTTAGCCTCCATGTGTTTGTATTTCTTACAGGTTTATTCCTTAATTGATATCTAGTCTTATAGCATTGTGGTCAGAAAAGATACTTGATATGATTTCAGTTTTCTTAAATTTGCCAACAAACACATGCAAGGATGCTCAACATCACTAATCATTAGAGAAATGCACATCAAAACTACAATGAGGTATCACCTCACACCCGTCAGAATGGCCATCATCAAAAATTCTGCAAACAATAAATATTGGAGAGGGTATGGAGAAGAGGGAACCCTCTTGAACTGTTTTTGGGAAGGTAATTTGATACAGCCACTATGGAGAACAGTGTGGAGTTTCCTTAAAAAACTAAAAATAGAACTACCATATGACCCAGCAATCCCACTACTGGTCATACACCCTGAGAAAACCATAATTCAAAAAGAGTCATGTACCACAATATTCATTGCAACTCTATTTACAATAACCAGGAAATGGAAGCAACCTAAGTGTCCATTGACAGATGAATGGGTAAAGAGGATTGTGGCTCATGTATACAATGGAATATTACTCAGCCATAAAAAGAAACAAAATTGAGTTATTTATAGTGAGGTGGATGGACCTACAGACTGTCATGCAGAGTGAAGTAAGTCAGAAAAAGAAAAAGAAATACCATATGTTAACATATATATATGGAATCTAAAAAAATAAAAATAAATAAATAATGATTCTAAAGAACCTAGGGGCAGGTCAGGAATGAAGATGTAGACACAGAGAATGGACTTGAGGACACGGGGAGGGGGAAGGGTAAGCTGGGACGAAGTGAGAGAGTGGCATGGACATATACACACTACCAAATGTAAAATAGGTAGCTAGTGGGAAGCAGCCACATAGCACAGGGAGATCAGCTTGGTGCTTTGAGACCACCTAGAGGGATGGGATAGGGAAGGTGGGAGGGAAACGCAAGAGGGAAGAGATGTGGGGATATATGTATATGTGTAGCTGATTCACTTTGTTATAAAGCAGAAACTAACACACCATTGTAAAGCAAAGCAATTATACCCCAATAAAGATGTTAAAAAAAAAAAATTAATAGGCAATGGGCATTTTGTTGTGAGCTTCGGAAAATAAAAATGCCTCCTGCCTAAAACTTGAATTAAATTTTCCCAGGCAGCCAGATGGCCTGAAGACAATCTATTTTCCTTTTTAATGGAAATTAGCAGATTAATACTGATACTACGTAGTAAATACTCATAATAAGGCATTTAAAAATATTCTCCAACAAAAGCAAATGTGCACTTTATACTTATGATGCAAAACATCTTAATTTTTTGATCAGGTAGCATTTATTTTTTAATTTTGTGTTATTTTTATACAATTTTAAAGGTTACTTTCCATATACAGTTATTATAAAATATTGGCTATATTCTCTGTGTTGTACAATATATCTTTGAGCCTATCTACACCCAGTAGATTGTACCTCCTACTTCTTCACCCGTATTCTGCCCGCTCCCTCCTCCCCACTGGTAACCACTAGTTTGTTTTCTATATCTGTGAGTCTACTTCTTTTATCTTATATTCACTAGTTTACTGTATTTTTTAGATTCCACATATCAGTGGTATCTTACTGTATTTTTCTTTCTCTGGCTTATTGCACTTAGCATAATGCCCTCCAAGTCCATCCATGTTGCTGCAAATGGCAAAATTTCATCCATTTTTATGGCTGAGTAGTATTCCATTGTATTTATATACCGTATCTCCTTTATCCATTCATCTGTTGATGGACCATTAGGTTATTTCCATGTCTTGGCGATTGTAAATAATGCTGCTATGAACACTAGGGTGCAGGTATTGATATCTTTTCGAATTAGTGTTTTTGTTTTTTTCCCATATATACATGCGAGTGGAATTGCTGGGACATATGATAGTTATATTTTTAGTTTATTGAGAAACCGCCATGCTATTTTCCACAGTGGTTGCGTAGGTTTACATTCCCATCAACACAAGTGTTCCCTTTTCTCAAGAGCCTTGCCAGTATTTGTTATCTGTGTTCTTTTTGATAATATCCATTCTGATAGGTGAGAGGTGATATCTCCTTGTGATTTTGATTTGCATTTCCCTGAAATTAGTGATTGTGAGTATCTTTTCATGTGCCTGTTGGCCATCTGCATTTTCTCTTTGGAAAAATGTCTATTCAGTTCTTCTGCCCATCTTTAATCGGGTTGTTTGTTTTGCAAAAATCTTATTTTTATTAGTATTTACTATAGTAGAAAATAAATTCTTGGCTTGTATAAAAAGTCTAGAAATAACTAAAATAACTGAACAAAACTGAAATGCAAAGTCAAGGGCTAAGATATTTGTGGTCAAGACAGATAATTTTAAGTGAATATCCAAGGAAATATTTTTTTAATTAAAAAGTTAAAAACCCTGAATTTCAACATGAAGAAAAAAATATTGAAAACAACAGTTGTTGAATTGATAATGCAAACTATTAAGAAAAATTAGAAAAATATATATGTTTAATTATGCTTTTAAAGTGATTTATAAACATGCCATCATTAAATGCCATGCTCTACAAAATTATGTTAAAGTATAACATAGAGAAGATAAAACTAACATTATATGATTGTAAAAGCAATTGAGTAAGAAACTTCATATTCATAAATTGAATATGTAAAAATAAATAGATGTATACCATTTTATGGTATATTTCATACTAAAAATGTAAACATTATTTAATATTAATAAATCTAACTATATAAATTACTACATAAATTGCTCTAAGAAAAAGGTAGATCTACTCCAAGGATGGTGAAAATACGTTTAGTAAAGTAAAATAGTTCTGTATGTCCTAGTAAGTGGAATAAAGTGTGAAAAGTAACAGAAAAACTATAAAAAATATATATGCACTTCAGTGTTACAGTATATTGTGTTGTTTTAACAAAAGAAACTCTAGGAATCAAGTTTATCTTTTTAAACAAGAGCTAAAGTTTAATATCCAGAATTTTAAAAATTTCTAAGGAAGGGATAAATATACCAATTCACAATCCCTTTATTTTATATCAATTCTGATGGCAAAGACTGAGAATTTGCTGTAGCCTGTTGGCCTTTTTTGTGTGGCTGTGGAGGATGTATATTCATTAAATATCACTCATGTGTTTTAGTGGATGAAAGGAGTGACATGTAAGCATGATTTTAATCCCAATATTTGAGCCATAAATTAAAAACTTAAGAAAACAAATTGAACAGAGGTGATGATTAGCAAAACTTTCAAAACTCTCAGACTGAAGAGACTTTCAGTTCCTAGGAAAAAGATACATAATACACCAAGGGAAAGGAGGTAGTTTCTTTTTTTATGAGTTGCCATGAATTATGCTTTTTTGTCCCAGCTCCCTTATTCCAGATTATGATTTCCTTCTGCTTTTACAGAAGGGAAGATCCTTTAAAATTGTAGTTCCAAGAATATGGTAATAATTGAATAAAAAACACAAGGTAGGAGTCATGTCTTTGAATAAACACTTATCACTCAATGTTTAAACATTCTTAAAATACGTATTTAACATCTAAAGAAACTTCCATTTAATTGTATTAACTTTTTTGAAAAATATAGAAACGTTGTTCAGGGTCTCTAAAACCCATGACTAAGAAGGGACTGAAGTCATTTTGCATGCAACTTTCTCATTTGAAAATATATGTTGAATAAGAGAGTAAAGTAGATCATATTTAGATAATAGCTGTTTATGAAGCACAGTGTCTATTTATTATTGTATTTTCTATCTAAATGCTCTTAAATATTCATTAGGCATATAGTAAATTAATTTAGGGGAAATTGTGTTGAATCTGTGTTCTTTGCCTGTCATTAAGGACAGCACACTTTGCTCAAGGGGTTGTAAATTGAGGAATGTGAATTTTACCTGGCAAGTCATTTCAGAATAGTTGAGGAAAATGATAAATTGTCTTTGCTATTTGGTTTACATTTCACTTAGGATTTGCTCCTAAGGGGTTTCTGTATATCTACTGTTATGAGTAACTAAAGAAAGTTGATAATGAGAAAGATAATAATAATCATCTGTTTCTTTCAGCACTTAAAGCTTATTTGCCTTGTTCTTCTCTTGCTTCCCACTTTATCAGCTGGAAAAGCAACTTTCCTCATGAACAAATTTTTCACAGTAAGCAAACAAATATTATGGATATTGCAGACATAGTTCTGTTAAGCTGCATGCATGTTACCAGGGGATATAAGTAAGAAGTATTCTAATTTTTATGTGTTGTAATGAGGATATATCATTCAAAAGTTGATGCCTGCTGTGATTGAAATATATTGTAATCACATGATGATACCATAATAATTCACCAAGTGAATGTATGTACAGGCATACTGTACAATTAAAATTCTTCATTGTTTTCCTATGACACTACCTGTTCAGTTCAGAATTTTTTTTAATTGTATGTTAGTAGCAGCTGCTTATGATAGACAAGTCCAATTTCTTTAATCTACACTCTTTCCCCAAATGCCTACAGATATCCATAACAAACATTTTCCACTTGTGTGTATTTTAGACAATCATGAATTTGGAATATGAGGAATGAGGAATACGTACATAGATTTACTTAACAATTAATGAATGGCCATTTATGGCAGGTTTTCTGTATAGAGGAAGGCAGCATAAAGTAGCTGTTAAGAATTCTTGAAGTTGAATCTTGGTTCTGCCACTTAACGGCATATGGCATTCAACAAATTACATAAACTCTATGTATCTCAATTTCCTCATCTGGAAATGAGGATTATAATATCTTCCTCAGATTTTTGTGAGGATTAAATTAGTTACGTAAGCCATTCTTAGTACACAGTGAATCTTATATACGTGTTTGTTAAGTAATATATAGATGTGGTATCAGTGTAACCCATAAAAATCATGTAATGATTTTTTTCCTTCCAGTTCTTCCTCTCTGTAAAATCCTTTGTCATGAATGACCAGGCAGTGCCTCTATTCTTTTCTTGGCACTTCCTTTTCTGCTTTCATCACCTTGTTCTGCTTTTGAGAGTGATGTTGAATACTCAGGACGTATCTAGGGGGTTGCAAGTACACATATTACCAAGAACTCCATTTCTCTGTAAATAATGGAGGTCAGTTTTTAAAGTACAGAGTGCCTCTCTCCCAACTACAAGTTCAATAGCCACTATTTTCTATTCAAGATAATGTCTAGCAGAAAACTTTTGGATGTGACTCTTCCACATCTTGTTATACTTCATTTCTTTTTTTGAGACTACTCATCTCTTCTGCAAAGTGGAATCTTAAATGTGGTCTGGATTTTGTATCATAGAAAGGAAACCTTCTGGCAGAGTCCTGTAAGAGATGTGTCTTTTGTTAGTTATCCTGTAATTTATTATCTTTTCTCACTACAAAATCCCTGCTGCAGGGGACTAAAAACTCAGAGGCTGTGCCATGGCTTAATCTCAGCATGGGCTTGGATTTACAGTTTAATGGTTTAGTGTTGTGCACTGTGTCTGTAGTCTAAGGATTCACTTTCACTTCCCAGCTCCGCTGCATCCCAATTGTATAACTTTGGGCAGGTTACTTACTTCTTAATCTCTAGTTTCTCATCAAGCATAGTGATTTTAAAAATATTTGCCTAATAGTGTTATTATTTGAATTACATTGCATGTAAAACTTAGCATATTGATAGTATATAGCAAAAACAAAATAATTTATACTATTAATTTAGAATTAAAATCATATGGTTTACACTTCTTTAGTATATGCACATCTCATTTCTAGGCTATGCATGTGGATTACTTTAATGCTTCATTTTAGTTAGCACAGTACTGGGCACATAATAAAACTTTACACAACACTAGTTGACTTAATTTTTCTAAGAGATATAATGAAAATGCATAGTTTACTCATCCCTTACAGTAGATCACCCAATGGCTTAAGTTTTTAGTGAAATAGTAATGAGATGTGTATTATCTTCTGAGAGAATACTTAAAATATCACCTTTCAACATTGACTTGAGATATATGAGCTGTATGGTTGAAATAGTCATTGTATTTCCATGTATAAATTAAACATATATTGAAAGTTTGCTAATATTCTACAATTTATGTTTTTAAAGTACTAGACAGAAAAAGGCAAGAGATTTAAAAGAAATAAATTTTAAAACTATATTTGTTGAGTATAACTAGTATATAGCCAAAGAACTAAACTGAAACAAAAGAGTGGAATTCACAAAGATTGATTTTAATTAAGAAAATAAATTTGAATTATAAGAGTTGTTAGAAAACAACTGCTTTTCTCCATGGGATGGAGTTTTCCTGTCACTTGAAGTGTTCGGTCAGGATGGAAATTTCTATCAAGTTATCCTAGTTTGATATGAGTTGAACCTAGTTGATGTCTAAAATCAGATCCAAGATTTAACACAAAAATAAAAACAAAGAGTCACATGACATTAGCACTGGCTAAAAGAGTTTCATAGATACTAAAAACATTGAAATGTATTACAGCTTGCCAGTATATGTAAGCCATCATTTAAAAATTTTGTTAACTGTAATATAAAACATACTTATTTCCCTCTTTCCAATACTACCTAATTTTGTTTTTTAGTGTTTCCTAGTATCTTGACTAAAACTTTTCATTTGATTTTTAGGCAAAGTGTAAAACAAAAGAAAACTATTCATGATTGTAATTTGCCATACATTGTACTGTAGTTAGGGTCACCAGATAAAATAAAGGATGTCCAGCTGAATTTAAATTTCAGATAAACAACAAATATTTTTAGTATACATATATCTATAGTATTGTTAGAGGGTTTTATTTGTTAAATCTGGCAGTCCTAACTATAGTGTATATCATATATATCCTTCATATTTGAAGATGGTTGAATATCTCACATTTTTACATTTGCATAGTATATAAAAAATTTTTTTAGCAAGATTTTCTTTAGTACCACAGTTTATCCTCCTTGGGTTGTGTAACTGTAAGATTATGTTTGCTAATAGCATGTGATATCCAAAGAATGCTTTGTTATTATTTTTAAATTTTTAATTCTCTATATTAAGACATGTGTCAATATATTAGCAGTGAGTACATCTGCATGGAGAAGAGAATAATTTTCCCAGTACCTAGCTTATGTATGTGTACCTGTGTGTGTGTGTATGTGTGTGTGTTGTTGTTTTAATATATGACTTGACTTTATTCATTTTTATTATGTGAACATGTTTTCTAAACTTAGAGTATTGATATGTGTAAATACACAGCCCAATAAGCATGTTTCCTAAAACAAATCTTTGCTGTAGATCTTTTATTGGTGCATTCTAATGTGTATTTTATCATTGATTTCTTTTGTTTTCTTGTCAGTTAATCTCCTGTTGAACCATTTTTTTTGAACCATTTTTTTTCTATGATAAAACAGACAGTTAATTCAAAATGCTTATATAACTTTCTGAACATTTCTATTCTTACTATTACTACACTACTACTATGACTGTCTAAATATGTCAGTCTTATTTTATGCACTATTGATTTAGAATCCAGATTTGCTTTTTAAGATATACCTGATATTAATACATAATTCTCTAAAGAATAGCATGTTTTCTTCCAGTTTTTGTGAAAGTTAAGTGAATTCTCACAACTACTTCTTAAAAAAGTTAGTATATAGGGTTTCTACAGAATCCTGAGAAGACACAGGTTTACCATCCCTGGTTATGAAGCTGTGCTGTTTTTGATTGTTAAAGGCAATGATGTTATGTGTGAGGGGTGTGTTTATATGGAGGGAAGGGTATTTTTATTTTTTGTCGGCATAATCTCTTTTGGATTTAACATTAATGCAAGGAAAATTAAGATAAAATTAGGCTATACTGGTGATATACATTCCAATTTTAGTAACTGTGCTTTTCCAAAGATTATATGCAGTGGAAAATATTATTTATCTGTATTATTTATCTGATAAGTCATATTAAAACATAATGCTCTAAAATATGGGGGTAAATATAATGACATAAAATTATTTTCATATTTGAGTATCGAATTACAACGTAGTGAAACTAAACTCTTTGTTCTGGCTTGCTGTCTCTCATGCGCTGACAACGACCCCTAGTGGTAAGATATAGACTGCCTATTAAGTATTCATTTCTCTTGCTTCTCAGCTATTTTTTTTAAAAATAAGGATTTGAATCATAATTAGAGGAATAATAAGCAAATTTGGTTATTAAATGAGAAAGCGAAACAAGAATTTTAAGAATTAAATTTTGTTTATGTTGCTTAGTATCCCTAAAGAAATATGTAGTAAAAGTAACTGACAAAATTTCTGAGTGAACAAATTAGTCTGTACAGCCAATACAAAACATAGCATAAATACTTCTATTTTCCTATTTTCATATAAGTAGGGAAATTTTAAAAGACTTAGCACTTGAAGCTGTCATTTGCAATGAAGTTACATATGTTTTAGTGATTGTACCTTTGCAGTTTATTTTAACTCTCAAAAGATATGCACCACTGAGTGCTTAATCTACTTAAATCAGAACCCATAAGGATTAATTCACTTTATTTATTTATTTTTTCATCCCACCCCCACCCCCACCCCACCCCCGCTTTACCCACTTGGTGTCCATACGTTTGTTCTCTACATCTGTGTCTCTATTTCTGCCATGCAAACCGGTTCATCTGTACCATTTTTCTACATTCCACATATATGCATTAATATAGGGTATTTGTTTTTCTCTTTCTGACTTACTTCACTCTGTATGACAGTCTCAAGGTCCATCCATGTCTCTACAAATGACCCAATTTCATTCCTTTTTATGGCTGAGTTATATTCCATTGTATATATGTACCACATCTTCTTTATCCATTCATCTGTTGATGGGCATTTAGGTTGTTTCCATGACCTAGCTATTGTAAATAGTGCTGCAATGAACATTGGGGTGCACGTGTCTTTTTTTTTTTTTTTTTTTTTTTTTTTGCGGTATGCGGGCCACTCACTGTTGTGGCCTCTCCCGTTGCAGAGCACAGGCTCCAGACGTGCAGGCTCAGCAGCCATGGCTCACGGGCCTAGCTGCTCCGTGGCATGTGGGATCCTCCCGGCCCGGGACACGAGCCTGTGTCCCCTGCATTGGCAGGCAGACTCTCAACCACTGCGCCACCAGGGAAGCCCGCACGTGTCTTTTTGATTTATGGTTTTCTCTGGGTATATGCAGAGTAGTGGGATTGCTGGGTCATACGGTAATTCTACTTTTAGTTTTTTAAGTAACCTCCATACTGTTCTCCATAGTGGCTGTATCAATTTACATTCCCACCAACAGTGTAAGAGAGTTCCCTTTTCTCCACACCCTCTCCAGCATTTGTTTTTTGTAGATTTTCTGATGATGCCCATTCAAACTGGTGTGAGGTGATAGATCATTGTAGTTTTGATTTGCATTTCTCTAATAATTAGTGAGGTGAGCAGCTTTTCATGTGACTATTGACCATCTGTATATCTTCTTTGAAGAAATGTCTATTTAGGTCTTCTGCTTATTTTTCAATTGAGTTGTTTGTTTTTTCAATATTGAGCTGCATGAGCTGTTTATATATTTTGGAGATTAATCCTTTGTCAGTGATTGTTTGCAAATATTTTCTGCCATTCTGAGGATTGTCTTTTCCTCTTGTTTATTGTTTCCTTTGCTATGCAAAAGCTTTTACGTTTCATTAGGTCCCATTTGTTTATTTTTGTTTTTATTTCTATTTCTCTAGGAGGTGGGTCAAAAAGGATCTTGCTGTGATTTATGTCATAGAATGTTCTGCCTATGTTTTCCTCTAAGAGTTTTATAGTGTCTGGCCTTACATTTAGGTCTTTAGTCCATTTTGAGTTTATTATTGTCTGTGGTGTTAGGGAGTGTTCTAGTTTAATTCTTTTACATGTAGCTTTCCAGTTTTCCCAGCACCACTTACTGAAAAGACTGTCTTTTCTTCATTGTTTATTCTTGCCTCCTTTGTCATAGATTAGTTGATCATAGGTGCATGGGTTTACCTCTGAGCTTTCTATCCTGTTCCATTGATTTATTTTTCTATTTTTTGCCAGTTCCATCATATTGTCTTGATTACTGTAGCTTTGTAGTATAGTCTGAAGTTAGGGAGCCTGATTCCTCCAGATCCATTTTTTTCCCCTCAAGATTGCTTTGGCTATTTGGGGTCTTTTGTGTTTCCATACAAATTTTAAGATTTTTTGTACTAGTTCTGTAAAAAATGCCATTGGTAATTTGATAGGGATTGCATTGAATCTGAAGATTGCTTTGGGTAGTATAGTCATTTTCACAATATTGATTCTTCCAATCCAAGAACATGGTATATCCCTCCATCTGTTTTTGTCATCGTTGATTTCTTTCATCAGTGTCTTATAGTTTCTTGAGTACAGGTCTTTTGTCTCCTTAGGTAGGTTTATTCCTACATATTCTATTCTTTTTGTTGCAGTGGTAAATGGGAGTGTTTCCTTAATTTCTCTTTCAGATTGTTCCTCATTAGTGTATAGGAATGCAAGAGATTTCTGTGCATTAATTTTGTATCCTGCAACTTTACCCAATTCATTGATTAGCTCTAGTAGTTTTCTAATAACATCTTTAGGATTCTCTATATATAATATCAAGTCATCTGCAAACAGTGGCAGTTTTACTTCTTCTTTTCCAATTTGTATTCCTTTTATTTCTTTTTCTTCTCTGATTGCCATGGCTAGGACTTCCAAAACTATGTTGAATAATAGTGGTGAGAGTGAACATCCTTGTCTTGTTCCTGATTGTAGAGGAAGTGGTTTCAGTTTTTCACCATTGAGAATGATGTTGGCTGTGGGTTTGTCGTATATGACCTATATTATATTGAGGTAGGTTCCCTCTATGCCTACTTTCTGGAGAGTTTTATCATAAATGGGTGTTGAATTTTGTCAAAATCTTTTTCTACATCTATTGAGATGATCATATGCTTTTTATCTTCAAGTTGTTAATATGGAGTATCACATTGATTGATTTGCATATATTGAAGAATCCTTGCATCCTTGGGAAAAATCCCACTTGATCTCGGTGTATGATGCTTTTAATGTGTTGTTGGATTCTGTTTGCTAGTATTTTTTTGAGGATTTTTGCATCAATATTCATCAGTGATATTGGTCTGTACTTTTGTAGTATCTTTGTCTGGTTTTGGTATCAGGGTGATGGTGGCCTCGTAGAATGAGTTTGGGGGTGTTCCTTCCTCTGCAATTTTTGGAAGAGTTTGAGAAGGATGGGTGTTAGCTCTTCTCTAAATGTTTGATAGAGTTCATGTGTGAAGCCATCTGGTCCTGGACTTTTGTTTGTTGGAAGATTTTTTATCAGAGTTTCAATTTCATTACTTGTGATTGGTCTGTTCATATTTTCTATTTCTTTCTGGTTCAGTCTTGGAAGGTTATGCCTTTCTAAGAACTTGTCCATTTCTTCCAGGTTGTCCATTTTATCGGTATAGAGTTGCTTGTAGTATTCTCTTATGATATTTGTATTTCTGTGGTGTCCATTGTAACTTCTCCTTTTCATTTCTAATTTTATTGATATGAGTCCTCTCCCTCTGTTTCTTGATGAATCTGGCCAAAGGTTTATCAATTTTGTTTATCCTCTCCAAGAACCAGCTTTTAGTTTTATTGATCTTTGCTATTGTCTTCTTTGTTTCTATTTCATTTATTTTGCCTCTGATCTTTATGATTTCTTTCCTTCTACTAACTTTGGGTTTTGTTTGTTCTTCTTTCTCTAGTTCCTTTAGGTGTAAGGTTAGATTGTTTATTTGAGATTTTTCTTGTTTCTTGAAGTAGGCTCGTATTGCTATAAACTTCCCTCTTAGAACTGCTTTTGCTGCATCCCATAGGTTTTGGATCATCATGTTTTCATTGTCCTTTGTTTCCAGGTAGTTTTTGATTTCCTGTTTGATTTCTTCAGTGATCTCTTGGTTATTTAGTAACGTATTGTTTAGCCTACATCTGTTTTTGCTTTTTACGTTGTTTTACCCTGTAATTGATTTCTAGTCTCATAGCATTGTGGTTAAAAAAGATCCTTGAGATGATTTCAATTTTCTTAAATTTACAAAGCCTTGATTTGTGATCAAGATGTGATCTATCCTGGAGAATGTTCTATGTGCACTTGAGAAGGAAGTGTAGTCTGCTGCTTTCAGATGGGATATCTTATAAATATCAATTAAATCTATCTGGTCTATTGTGTCATTTAATGCTTGCATTTCCTTATTAATTTTCTGTCTGGATGATCTGTCCATTGGTGTAAGTGAGGTGTTAAAGTACCCACTATTATTGTGTTACTCTCAATTTCGTCTTTTATGGTTGTTAGCATTTGCCTTATGTATTGAGGTGCTCCAATGTTGGGTGCATATATATTTATAAATGTTATATCTTCTTCTTGGATTGATCATTTGATCATTATGTAGTGTCCTTCCTTGTCTCTTGTAACATTCTTTATTTTAAAGTTCATTTTATCTGATATGAGTACTGCTACTCCAGCTTTCATTTGATTTCCATTTGCATGGAATATCTTTTTCCGTCCCCTCACTTTCAGTCTGTATGTGTCCCTAGGTCTGAAGTGGGTCTCTTACAGACAGCATATATATGTGTCTTGTTTTATATCCATTCAGCAAGCCTTTGTCTTTTGGTTGGAGCATTTAATCCATTCACATTTAAGGTAATTATCGATATGTATGTTCCTGTTACCATTTTCTTAATTGTTTTTGTTGGTCCTTTTCTTCTCTTGTGTTTCCCACTTAGAGAAGTACCTTTAGGCTCTGAATTCTCTTAGCTTTTGCTTGTCTGTAAAGCTTTTGATTTCTCCATCAAATCTGAATGAGATCCTTCCTGGGTAGAGTAATCTTGGTTGTATGTTCTTCCCTTTCTTCACTTTAAATATATTTTGCCATTCCTTACTGGCTTGTAGAGTTTCTGCTGAGAAATCTGCTGTTAACCTTATGGGAGTTCCCTTGTATGTTATTTGTCGTTTTTCCCCTGTTGCTTTTAATAATTTTTCTTTGTCTTTAATTTTTGTCAATTTGATTACTATGTATCTTGATGTGATTCTCTTGGGTTTATCCTGCCTGTTACTCTCTGTGCCTCCTGGACTTGGATGGCTATTTCCTTTCCCATGTTAGGGAAGTTTTTGAGTATAATCTCTTCAAATATTTTCTCGGGTCCTTTCTCTCTCTCTTCTCCTTCTGGGACCCCTATAATGTGAATGTTGGTGCATTTAATGTTGTCCCAGAGGTCTCTTAGGCTGTCTTCATTTCTTTTCATTCTTTTTTCTTTATTCTGTTCCATGGCAGTGAATTCCACCATTCTGTCTTCCAAGTCACTTATCCGTTCTCCTGCCTCAGTTATTCTGCTGTTGATTCTTTCTAGTGTATTTTTCATTTCAGTTATCATATTGTTCATCTCTGTTCTTTAATTCTTCTAGGTCTTTGTTAGACATGTCTTGCATCTTCTCAGTCTTCGCCTCCATTTTTTTTCCGAGGTCCTGGGTCATCTTCACTATCAATATTCTGAATTCTTCTTCTGGAAGATTGCCTATCTCCATTTCATTTAGTTGTTTTTCTGGGGTTTTGTCTTGTTCCTTCATCTGGTACATAGTCCTTTGCCATTTCATTTTGTCTGTCTTTCTGTGAATATGGTTTTTGTTCCACAGGCTGCAGGACTGTAGTTCTTCTTGCTTCTGCTCTCTGCCCTCTTGTGGATGAGCCCATCTAAGAGGCTTGTACAAGCTTCCTGATTGGATGGACTGGTTGTGGGTATAGCTGGGTGTTGCTCTGGTGGGCAGATCTCAGTCAAACTTTAATCCACTTGTCTGTTGATGATGGGGCTGAGTTCCCTCCCTGTTGGTTGTTTGGCCTGAGGCGGCCCAGCACTGAAGCCTAGAAGCTCTTGGGTGGGGATAATCGTGGACTCCAGGAGGACTCATGCTAAGGAGTACTTCCCAGAACTTCCAGTGCCAGTGTCCTTGTCCCTGCGGTGAGCCACAGACACCCCCTCTACCTCTGCAGGAGACCCTCCAACACTAGCAGGTAGTTTGGTGCAGTCTCCTATGGGGTCACTGCTGCTCCCCCAGATCCTGATGCACATGCTACTTTGTGTGTGCCCTTCAAGAGTGGAGTCTCTATTTCCCACAGTCCTGTTGAAGTCCTGCCATCATACGCCGCTAGCCTTCAAAGTCTGATTCTCTGGGAATTCCTCCTCCCATTGCTAGACCCCCAGGTTGGGAAGCCTGACATGGGGCTCAGAACCTCCTCTCCAGTGGGTGGACTTCTGTGGTATAATTGTTCTCCAGTTTGTGAGTCACCCACCCAATGGTTATGGGATTTTATTTTATTGTGATTGCGCCCCTCCTACAGTCTTATTGAGACTTTTCCTTTGTCTTTGCATATGGGGTTTCTCTTTTGGTGAGTTCCAGTGTTATCTTGTTGATGATTGTTCAGCAGTTAGTTGTGATTCCAGTGCTCTTGCAAGAGGGAGTGAGTGCACATCCTTCTACTCTGCCACCTTGAACCAATCCAGAATTAATTCACTTTAGACCTCTGTAGCAGTAGCATTTTTTAAAAGTGCATTGTAAGACTTTCTGTATGGGAACACTATAGGAAATTGTAACAGATGTTATCAACAAACTATACAGAATACAAAACTAAGCTTATTTTTTCCCTTTCACTTTAGAAACCCTAGATTGTCTCTTTCGAATTATACATAACATGAGATTTGTCAGTATTCAGTGCAATAAACAACTATCATGTAAATAAAACATAAGATCATTAGCTTTTTTATGCACTTAAAGTATAATTGAGGGTCATTATGCTTTATTACAATATCCTGGCCTGCTATGACTCTTTCTGAAGGAATATTGTAATACTATTTCATTGTTTAAAAATATCCACTGCACTTAAGTTATGAGGCTGTAGTAGAAAGAATTAATACCATACATTGTAAAGAAAATATTATCTATGATGATCTCAGAGATTGTTCCATGGATAGCAGCTCTGTGGGATGCTATTAGGTGTTCTCACTATGAAGGAGTGTATTAGGAAAAAAAAAAAAAGAGAGAGACAGAGAAATATTAGATTTAAAATGGTTGAAAAGGCTTCTTTATTATAGATGCCTTAATGTCTGACTCTCCGAGAAAAGGTTATAGAATACAGTGTTTTTCAAATTAATCTAATGCAGACTTTTTGCATGCAGTGTATAGTTGAAATAATGTGGAAAATGCTGACCTCTGTATTACTTCAGATTCTTCAAATGTTTTATTCTTTGCATTTTTTTTTTGTTGATATATATGTACAGAAGTGTGTAAGGTCAAAGAGCTGGATGTGGGAATGGAATAAGGCAGGTTTTTTTTTTCCCCCAAGTACGTAAAATGGGAGGATCTCTCCTTGAAGGTGGATAGTTCTTATCTCCTACAGTTTGTGGAATATATTTATATCACTTTAATGTGCCCCTTTAAGCTGCTCCCTACAGTCACAAAAATTTTACCTGGTGTTAAATACAGATTTAGCTCCAGGGCAGCATCTGAGGGAGAGTGTGATCCTAGCCCTCTAGGGCATAAGATGTCATTCTTTTTTGTTAAATGGCAACCAAAATATATGACTTTATTATTATAGAACTTCTCCCTAAACCTCTACTCTCTTCTGAAATGAATGTTGCACTCCTTATTTTTATATATTTTTTAGTTGGATATCCCAGACTCCCGTAACTGATAAAAAAAATTTAAAAGCTGATGCTTTTCTATGGCAACTAATGAAAGTTTCATCATTCCTATAACACTTATTTTTTATATTGAAAATATTTTTCAAATGAATTAAGCCAAAATAATTATTCAGAATATCAGAGCTCAACATTACTTATATAATCTGCTTGCAGAAATTATTAGTTATTTTTCTAAAAAATAATTAATGATTTTTTTCACACCTTTAACAGCAATATACCCTTACAGTTTTACCCTCTAATAAGTGAATGACCTACATTATTAAATATGGGATTTACTTTCCATCTTCCATTGATAGGAGTTTATTAAACGTTTGAATAGTTACTTCCAGAGTTGTGCTGTGAAAAAAGAAATATTTATTATTTTTAGATAATCAGTAATAACATTAACTTTCTGAATAAATATACTTTCAGGGAACTGATCCCTTAGAAATGCATGGGACATTCTTCTTTGGTGAGCTAAAGACTTTGCCATTAAGGCAGGGGTCCCCAACCACTGGGCCACAGACCAGTATCAGTCCATGGCCTGTTAGGAACCGAGGTGCACAGCAGGAGGTGAGCGGCGGGTGAGTGAGCGAAGTTTCATCTGTATTTACAGCTGCTCCCCATCATTCACATTACCGCCTCCTGTCAGATCAGCAATGGCATTGGATTCTCATAGGAGAACCCTACTGTGAACTGCACATGCGAGGGATCTAGGTTTTGTGCTCCTTATGAGAATCTAATGCCTGATGATCTGAGGGGGAGCTGAGGTGGTGATGCTAACACTGGGGAGTGGCTGCAAATACAGATTATCATTAGTAGAGAGGTTTGACTGCACAGAGACCATAATAAATCAATTGCTTGCAAACTCATATCAAAACCCTATCAGTGAGTGGCAAGTGACAATTAAGCTGCATCTTACAGAGTAGATTGGGCATAAGCAACACACTTTGGGTGTCACTGTCTGTCATCTCCCCCAGATGAGACCATCTAGGTGCAGGAAAACAAGCTCAGGGCTCCGACTGATTCTACATTATGGTGACTTGAATAATTATTTTGTTATATATAACAATGTAATAAGAATAGAAATAAAGTGCACAATAAATGCAATGCACCTGAATCATCCTGAAACCATCCCCGCCTCTGGTCCCTGGAAAAGTTGTCTTCCACAAAACCAGTTCCTGGTGCCAAAAAGGTGGGGGAACACTACATTAAGGTATAGACTAGAGCTCAGTTTATAGTTCTGTTCTTCAGACTCTGCACTAAAATTACTGTGTTTTCCAAAGGATTTGTTTAAATATTCTCTTATTTTATTTTCACAGAACCCCAGTGAGGAAAGTAGACTCCCAGTTGCTTTTGATTTGGAATAGTATAAATTCTTCCAATTATATTTAAGGGGTAGGATTTGTTTATTTTATTCAAAATCCTCAATCCTGGGAAATACAAAAAAAAAAAAAAAAAAGATTCTAGAGCCATAGGGTTATTTTCAGACTTCAGATTGTAACTGTATGTTTTTGCTTTTGTTTTTAATTGGAACTTTTGCTAGACACTTGGAAAAAATCAGTGTGGTAAGATTACTTCAGGGGAATATTAAGAAGAAAAAGTATTATTTTCCTCCTGTTTTGTTTTATTTATTAGTGTAATTAATGTCATTTAACTTACTGTTAATATTAAAAAGTGACAAAAGAGTTGACTTTAAGTCTCATAGGACTATATGTTTCTCTTTCATAAATTATTTTTTAATTAGCTTCCTGTTTTATTTAATTGATTCTAGTTGCAAAATAATGTACTTTAACACTTAGACATTCAAATCTTATGAAATGAAGAGAGTCTTTGCCTTTGTGAAGGACTAAACTAGTGGGCAACATAAAAAGACTAGAAGAGAATTGACATTTTAGTCATATAATCTTATTTAAGGTCCTTAACCTCTTTACTCTTCTTTCCCCAGGATAAATACCTAATTAGAGTAAAACACTTTTTTTTTTAACTGAAGAGTTATCAATTTCCCTAAATGTATATTTTTCAAAAACACAAACTTAATAAACAATTTAAGGTTTGCATACAAATTCAAAAACACTTGTTTTAGGGTTCTAAATATTTAAAATTCAAACTGATATGAGTATTAATAAGCTGACTTCTAAGTGGAAAGTGATCCCCTTTGAGAAATTGGACATAAAAACCATTAGAGTTCTTTTGGACAATATATTATACATCTATGCATGTATTCTTTAAGTTGTGTGTTTATATATTAAACACTAAATAGACTCATATAAGTTAAATGTATAATATAATGGATATATAAACATGCACACATATGTGTGTATATATATGTTATATATATGTATAAATTACAGTTTTACATTACTCTTGTTTTGTGGCAGTCTTCTTCTTGAGTATCTCACAATCTATACAAAATCATTTTAAAATGTATGCTTCTGTAGCAGTTTTATCAATTTATACCACATCATTTATTTGTGTAATGATAATGAAATGTGTCATTACAGTGAGCTGAAATAGCTCAGCTACATTTTTATATGTAGGTACATGTACACATAACTCATGTACTTTATTAGATTTTTTTAAATATATTTTAAAAATTTATTTATTTATGTTTGGCTGCGTTGGGTCTTCATTGCTGAGCCCAGGTGTTTTCTAGTTGTAGCGAGCAGGGACTACTCTTTGTTACAGTGCGTGGGCTTCTCATTGCAGTGGCTTCTCTTGCTGTGGAGCACAGGCTCTAGGCGGGCAGGCTTCAGTAGTTGCAGCACGTGGGCTCAGTAATTGTGGCTCGTGGGCTCTAGAGCACAGGCTCAGTATTTGTGGTGCACGGGCTTAGTTGCTCCGTGGCATGTGGGATCTTCCCGGACCAGGGATCGAACCCATGTCCCCTGAATTGGCAGGAGGATTCTTAACCACTGTGCCACCAGGGAAGTCCCTAGATTTTTTAAATTAGACATGGCAAGTGGAATTATTCCTTGAATTTGTTCATTTTCCTACAATTGTAAAGTATTTCTGGAGTGATAGACTATGTTCTGATTTCCAGGGTTCAGATATCCTGTTGTGATCTACTTACACTGCAGCTCAGTTATCAATATCTTCTAGTTCTGCCATTGAAGGATTGAAAATTTACTCTTTCTTTTCCCTTTGAGTGCCATTACCACCTGCTTTCATCTCCCCATTATCTGCTTACCATAACTGACTCTAACTGTTCTCTGCATTAGTCATGTTAACAATAATTAAACAAGCCTACATGCAGCAGAATAAAAATGTCATTCCCTTACTAAAACACTTTCCTATTAGTGGTCTCCAAACTCTGCATAAACAATGCCTCTTCATCTCTCTCTTCCATTGCATCTCACTAAAAACAGCCCCTGACAAGTTGGTATGTCTCAAAGTTATCTGACCAGTCTGCTAAGCATTTGACATTTTTAACTTCTGTTCCTTTATTTATGCATATATTTGTTCTTTCTTTCAAGTTATCCTTAAAGGCATAGATCAGCTAATTCCCTTCAGAAATCCTGACTAATTGTCTTCACCTATGGTTCAGGATGTTAAACCAGTGTATAATTTTATGTGTGTACAAATTATTGACTTAATATTCTACTATTTTATAAATGAAGATACTACAACTCAGAGAAGAGCAATAAAGGTATTCATCCAAAGTCTCATACACCATCTAAAATAATTTGCATTGTTTTAATAAGTGTATTTTTAATAGAATTAGTATTCAAATAATTTACTAACATATATTACACGGAACCCCAAAGAATATTTTAACCACTTGAGGAATAACTTTGTTTCTGGTTGGTAAAATCTTTAATTTCCTAATGACCTAAAACTATTTAGAACAGTACAAAGAACATTTTTATTTCTGAACTGTTTAAGAAGTTGCCACACAATGTCCCCTTACCTTAGGATACTTAGAGGGTATTTTCTCTAAATAAGTACATTCTTATGCATAACTACCAAAAGACCCACCAAGGTCAGGAAATGAATATTGATATATTATAACCATCTAACATCCGACCTCTATTTATAAGATATATAATATTTATTTATTTTTCTAAATTAAATTAAGTGTGACCTAGTCTTGTATTCACTAAGGATAGCAGGAAATTGGATGTCAGATATTTTAGAAAAGGCCCTCTCCATCTTCACAGAATCCCATTTGAGTCTAGGACCTTTCAGTTAGCCTTAAAAAATTCTTGGTCTTTGACTTTTCTCAGTGTTCTTTCTCCTGGCTTCAGCCTTTGAAGGCTTACTGCTTCATCACACAGTGAGTTTAGGTTTGTGTTGGTTCACTCAGTGGCAAATTCGTCCCTAGCCAAGTGTAGTTGAATATTTACCTTAGAATATGAAAGCTTAGGGGAAAAATGGGGAAGGGAACCTATATTATTGGACAATGCCACCTTTTGACTATGGAAAATTAACTTTATATTTCTTACTTATCTATCACACTTTCCTGATCATAGTACTATGCAAGCAGCAAGAACTTAATACATTCTTATATATGCTTATTTTCTCATATATGTTGTACAAATGTTTACAGGATATTTAAAAATAGTTTTCATCCAAAAATGAGTTAAATTATACTTCAAAATATGACAGTGATTATGAGCTAAGTACAATGCAATAATTATTTCTCAGAGTTTTGCCCCTGATGTTCTCCTGGATAAGTAAGTTAAATCAGAACTTTTATGATCTCTAGTAATGCTTGGGGGAAATGTCTTCCAACTTTTTCTTTAAGAAAATAACAAAAAAAATAACATTAAGTCTTCCCCCCAAAATTATAATTTTGGTAGATTACATATTTGTATAATTTAAGAATGTTTGCATATTAATAGACAAGGCTAACAAGTAATAGTCACATTTCTTGACAGATAATGTAAGAATAAATTTTTATGTTTGCTCATTAGTAAACATATATATTCATTGTTATATGTATGTTATATATGTATCTTTAGTCATATAAATTATTTCAATCTTTATGTGTAATTATCTGATTTTAATTAACATTTGATATAATTGTAATAGATTGTCAACTGAATTCAGTGGTATATATAAATAGGAAAATGATAGACTTCATCATTAACTGCTTCCAAACTTGCTCTGACTTTGCTCTGATTTTTCCCACATAATTTGACAAATCTATCTCATAGATTTCTGATGACTTTCAACTATAAGAACAGTTTCACTTTTGATAATTAAAACTATCTTTCCTGTATTCATAAATCCAATCTGGTAGTTCCGTCTTGCATTCCCTTATTGATTCTCTTCTTCTTCCACTGCAGACCTCATCCATGGCCCAGAGACCAGCTGTGGAAATTTTGTCATGATCTCTTTTTTCCTTTTCCGTTAATATTTTGTTTCTGAGCCTCCTTGATTATGGCCAGGGGAATGGAATGTGAGGAAGAGGGACTAGGTTCAGCTGTATTCTGGCTCTCGGTGCCTCTTTTATGGCAGGTATCCATTATAAAATGTGATAAAGAACACTGCATAAGAAATTTATGTATAGTGCTATCTCTAATCAGAAGCACATACCTAATTTTAAAAGAATAACTAAATATATTATCTTTACATTCATATAAAGAGCTTAGAAAATAAAACAATCCCAAGAGAACAGAGAAAATTTTGGTAAAAAAAAAAAAAAAAAAGGAGAGAAATCAATCAATTAGGAAGGAAACAGAATGGATTAATGCAAGAAATGATGCTTTGGTCAAAATTTAAAATAAAATAGCACACTTCTAGTCTGATCAAAGAAAGAGATATTAAAGGACACATAAGAGAGAAACACTCTTAAGGAGAGCATCTCTAAAACACGAAAATGTCCTTCATACTAATTCATAATAAAATGGTGATTTTGTGATAGGTAAATTGCATATAAATAAAACTAAAAAACTTTGCTGACAAATATAAGTGAAAATTGACAAATCATGAAAAATACTGTTTTTGAATATTTATATGTATAGGTGACCTTTCTCTCACAAATCAATCAATAATAGTAACAGAAATTGAATAACAATCGCAATGGAGTTGTTTTTAACCTTAATTTGATCAAATTATTCTTAATCAATCTGAAATAATATATGCTTGGGAGTAATCTAGAGAATTTAAGCATTAAGAATGAGAGGAAAGAGCTGAAGAATTAATAGAAAACTAAATAAATAACATAGACTGTAAAGAAACTAATGTAAATGTCCTAGTGGAGATTTAATTTTTGTTAGCAGCAGGCTAAGAATTTACTGTTTTTATTTCACTTGCTTAACTAACATTTTTGAGTTCCTATAAGTACCAGGGACTCTTCTAGGTGATAGTCACAGAAAGCAGGTAAAGCTCCTGCTCTCTTTGGTTTTAAAGGGCAGTGGTGAAACAGCTAATAAACAAATGAACTGATACAAGTGGTCTTGAAGAAAGATAAATCATAGGGATACATATGAGAGAGAGTGACTGGAAAGCACTGGGGTCACTTTAGCATTGAGTTATCAACATGACCTTTCTATGGAGGTGATATTGGAGCTAAAACCTGAATGATATGATGTCAGCCTTAGCAAGATTGGGGAGAGTAGTGGGCATTATGTTTTCCAGTAAGAGGAAAAGGGAAAAGGAGCTTGACATACTTGAGGGACAATTCATGCCAGTGTGGCTAGAGATTAATGAATGGGAAATGGAGTTGGATGGTAGGAGGTATGGTCAGAGTGATAGGGAATTTTAGGAGTAGATAGGGAATTTGAACTTAGTTAAATACAGCAAGAAACCAGAAACCCAGGGAGTGACATGATTTGACTTATATTTTTAAATTACTATTCTTGTTTGTTTGATGTCTCGTGTTTGTATCTATAGACATATCCAGTTGCTAGGCTTCCTATGGACAGTCTTTTCAATTAGCTTCCTGAATATTTTCACTTTGCATCCAGATGTCTTGCTATTGGCACTCAGGGAGAAGATGGATGATAGAGGAAAATACAACTCCTTGAGATATTTTTAAAATTTCTGTTTATTCTGAGGATGATTTGGGAGTCTGTTAAAAGCCATCCAAAAATAAGCACTGTGCTTGTGCTATCTCAAATGAGAATAATTTAGCACTTTTGTTATTTTCACTCACAGTTAGAATGTCTGTTTTCATTTGTTTCACAAGTATAAATTGGTACTATGAAAATTATCATAAAGCTTTGTTGCTGAATAGAATTAGAAGTATATGAAAACTCATGACTGTATTGTGCTTGACTTGCTTTTGACATCCCAGGTCTTTTGGTTCATAGTATATTTTGGAGAAAAATATGCTCTTAACAGCTTAGGTTGTATTTTAATATTACTAGGTATCTACTCAGTGGAAAAGGCTCTATTTTAGGAAATAGATACCTAGAAGCTAAGCACTTGTTAACCGAATTATACTGAACTTAATTTTTTTCTCAATTGTATGAAAGGGATTATATGATCCAGCTTTGTGTGTTCGTGTGTGTGTGTACACATAGGTGATTTTCATTGTGCCTGTGCATGCTTGCAAACATGGTATTTGAAGCAGACAATGCAATTGCCTACAGAACAGGAGGTAGTCTTGTAACTCTGTATAAAGAAAAATTAGTCCATTAAGTCCTTTAGAAGGATAAGTCCAGTCACCTAAGCAAGTATTTTTTTTTTAATTACTCCTGTCATGTCCTAGAAAGAGTCAAAGAGAATCTCTGATGGAGTCCTTACTTTTGAGTATCTTTCTATAATATGCATAATGTGTATGCTTATGGTGCCCTACCGTATTCTTAGTGGTTTCTCAAAGTGCTCCTCTACTTGGATCTTTCAATGTTAGAAAGTTGGTAAGATAGGAACTATTACCTGCACATGGCGTGATCACCATGTTGCATCACTTAATTCTGGATTGCATCATCTAAAATGTGTGAAACTTAGACTATTTAAATATTAAAATATCCTGACTTGTTTCCAGCAAAACATGAAATATTCAAGCCAACAGCCTTTTGTGAAAAATAGCATATTTTTTATCAGTTGTTTACTTTCTAATATCTTTGAAGTCCCGGAAGCATGACTCTTTCTATTTGAGTGTCAGATTATGAAGTATGTGTGAATATAGAAATAATTTGGACAGCTTTATGGGGAGCTTGACTTGTAATGTTATAAAATGAAATAAACAGGTTGATTTGAACACTTTTAAAGTGATTTATAATGTTTATACACATCTGTTCTGCTTTTCAGTAAACCTGCCAATTAATTTTTGTAATATAAGAAATATGACCTCTTCAAAAGAAGCATATGCACCCATTTATATTAGACAGAAAAAAGGTAATTCTCCCCGTCTTAATTCTTTGGTGCCTTGTAACTAGTACAAGAGAAACAATGGCAC
The DNA here is from genome assembly GCF_039906515.1 of Pseudorca crassidens. NCBI lineage: Eukaryota > Metazoa > Chordata > Mammalia > Artiodactyla > Delphinidae > Pseudorca > Pseudorca crassidens. Next base: position 41,940,351 of record NC_090311.1, on the reverse strand, counting down.
AATAAAATTCTATTGAGTAGAGTTCTCACTGTTGTTAGGAAATTATATTCTCACTATCAACATGACATGTGCCGGATATATTGCTTCAGAATTGAAATATGAAAGGAAAGGACAGAAGAATTAGGGATGTCCAGACATACTGTGGTATCACTTATAATAATGAGTTTACTGGCTAGGAGAAAGGATGTATTTATAGCACACCTAGGTCTCTTGAGTTGTAGACAGTATTATTCAGAAAATTATTAGGATTGACTATTGCTATACCTTCTTACTTAATAAATAAATATATACCAATGTGGTAAATCATAATTAAAAGTATGGACTTTGTGGTCACACAGGCCAGGTTTCAATTGACAGTTTACTAAGTGTGCTCTTACACAATTTAAATAAACACTTTGAACCTTGGGTATTTTAACCTTAATATGGGGCTCATAATTATGGGGTTCATGGTAGTGTGCACTTCAGTGGGTTGTTTTGAGGATCAAAGAGATTAGGCACATAAATACCTTACTACAGTGTCCACAAATAGTGGCTATTATTTTATTAAAGAAACAAGTTATTAAATATTCTTAGTCCATCAGAAAGCTCTTGGCTTCCAAAATCTTGTTTCTAAAAACAGTTGTTAGCCCACAATTTCCTTATTATTTTTTACTTCCCCTATTTTCCATTTTTCTCATCAAATTTATTCATTAAATCCATTTTTGCTGGTATTTTCGTACAGATTTATGTGGAATTCAGAGAAGTATGAATTATCTGTATTTTCTAAATGTTCACACTCTATATTGTATACGTGTGCATATTAAAAATATTTAAATAGCAGTTGGCCCTTTTACAGCATTATCTCATTTGATTTTGAATATAAACCTGAACTATATTTTGTTTTGCATTTCTGTTTACCGATGTGGAAACTAAGATATTGTCCTAGGTTATGCAGATAATAAGTAGGCCATAATCAGAGTAGGCCTTCAGATTTCAAATCCAAGGCCCTTCTAACATTACAAACCAAGTCAGTATAGGAAAAATGCTATTTGAGTAATGAAGTCAGTAAATACTTGCATGTACCTTGAAGAGAGTAATGATTCATACATGCCTGTGCTTGTGATACCTCTCCTTATACAGATCGATTAACTGAGATTATTTAATACTGTAATGTTTGAGAAAATTGAAAAGGAAGTTTCCCAAAAGCTTGATGTCTCTAGTAATCAGGTGAGACTATTAATGCTTCACTTTATGGATATTCTATTATTTGTATTATTACATTAAGCTCTGTGGTAATACAATGTGCAATAGAGCTGAAGACTGGAAATATGGAATAAAGGAATAAATTGTTCTAATTTACCTAATTGTTTTTCACTTTATTGTATGGCACTAAACTCAAAAAACGTTTGCTTTACAGAATAAAATTTGAGCAATCGTTTCATGATGGATATTATTGTTCTATTCTTTTATCTTTTATTGTAGATATCATTTCAAAATGCAGTTACTTTAAATTTATATGCAATATTATTATTATAAGTATATCAACAAAAACATTAAATATCATTTATTAGGTGCTTAATGTGTGTCCAGCAGCATTTATTAGGTGTGAATATGTGAATAGTTTAGCATTTTACATACATTCTTCATCCTCAGTATAGCCCTCTTGGATATAGATTAGTGTCATTTATTACTAAAAATACAAGCAAGAAAATTTGAGACCTAAGCAAGTTATCTAGCAGTCCCAAGGTCCTCACACAGTTGCTCAGAGACATAATCTAGCCTTAAACATTCTATACAACTTTGAATATTTAGATTTTTAACTGATTCATCTCTTACACATGTGACCGTCTTCTTTCCTCATCATGTATCTCATTTAGCACGGTTGGTGCTGAGTAGACAACTATAGTGGATTAAAATTCAAATAACAGCATTACTGGGCTTCCCTGGTGGCGCAGTGGTTGGGAGTCCGCCTGCTGATGCAGGGGACACGGGTTTGTGCCCTGATCCGGGAAGATCCCACATGCCGCGGAGTGGCTGGGCCCGTGAGCCATGGCCGCTGAGCCTGCGCGTCCGGAGCCTGTGCTCCGCAACGGGAGAGGCCACAACAGTGAGAGGCCCGCGTACCGCAAAAAAAAAAAACAAACAAAAAACAGCATACTATGATTCATTCTTTTGTCAGATAATAATTTAGCACCTATTGTATTTTATGCATAGACTTAGTTCAGTGGCAGATAAAAAAATGAAACATGCATAAATACTGTCTTTGAGAAACTTTTAGTATTAAAGCAGAGATAAAATATGTACATTAAAAGTGACAATATAAAATTTACAGTGGTAAGTTTCTTCATAATTACATGGGTGAATAGGAAGATTTCCGAAGTACTGTGGCCTCCTTTCATCAGTGTGGCCACGTTGCCCACAGCCACGCCTTTCAGAACTCCCCATACATGACTCTTAAAAGGCTTTTAACTTCGGGGAAATCCAGTGTTGACTTTATTCCTGTATTCCTGTGACCCTTTGGCAGCAGTAGCCACAGAAAGCAGTAACTTTCTCCAGCTCAGGCACATGATTTCAAAGGGCAAGATTTAACTACCTTCTGGAAACTCCTCTATTCTGTGGATTTATGCGATTCAAGTATCAGATTCAGTATGTGATTTATATTCCCCAGGTCAAATGTTCTCATAGGCAGGCTGTTCTAGGAGACAAACATCTATCACAAAATTAATCTTGTATACAACTAGAAGAAAAAGCCTGAAATTGTGTAAGACTGAGGATTTTGTGAGGTTAAGTCCATCCAATATGGGGCTTAAAGAGCGCTCGTCTCATGCTTCCTGAAATGAATACTGATTCCCGTGGGTGACGTTTCTAGAACATACTTATGAAAGCAATAGTACATAGGAGATACGCTCTTCATTTTAAGGCCTGCCCAATGTGATGAAATCATGTGATAAAATTAGTAACCATGTGAAAAAATGAGTACGAATTTGTTTGAAATGTATATAACTACACAACAAGAAGATATACAAATATATATTATGTGTGCATATGTACTCTTTGTGTTGCATTTGTGGCTGTGTGTAAGTTGCAATATATTATATAGGATACATTGGAATAAAGAAATAGTGATAAGTGGATGGTCAAAGTTTAAAATAGACAAAATAGAATACAATAGGATAAAAGAAAGTTGTTAAAAAACAAAATTCCATCCACAGGCATTTGAATAGATATAAGGCTATACATACAGATATAGATACAGATATCTGTATCTATATATAGATATACAGTTATCTGGCATCATTCTGAATGTTTTCTATAAATATTAATATGTTTGAATGATTAAAATATTAAAATGTATAGAACACCAAAGATAAAAAATAAAGATATAATTAAGATGGAGATATAAGATCCAAGATAATAAAACATTTAAAACTCAATAATTAAAATATAAAGTTTAAGAATCTGTAGGTAATGAGATACAAAAATGTATAAATGTTAAAGAATGAAAGATCATTTAAAAATGGAAAAAATAAGAATAAAGTAGGATTAAAATAAGGTGAGGGAAGATAAATATAACCAGTGAATACAATTTTAGTTCTTTTGGCTTGAGTCTCTACAGTAGGAGCATTGGAAAAGAAAAGGATAATAAATGTAAGTTAGCTTGCGGAGGTAGGACAAGGGTTTAACTTCATGACTGGAGGCAAAGGGGGTGGAGAAGAAAGGGAATCTAGAGCTTGGGAAGGTGGAAATGGTTAGGAAGAGAAAGATCTGGCCTTCAGGCCTGAGAACATGTCTACCATCCTCTCCGTATTCTAGCCTTGGTTTTCTCACAGCTGCTTTTAAGGTCAGCTGTCAGGAACTGTGGAAGAAATCAGGGCTCATCCTGTCGCTTGGGTAAATCAAATTCCTAACAAACATAAGAAAAACTGCTCAGCCTCATTAATAACTTGAAAACTGGGAATAAAAATAATGACAAAATTCAGATTTAACCCCAACTAGTAGTATTGTAAGTACAAAAATACCAGTTTGGTGGTTGTTTTTTTGGGTATTGTTTGTTTATTTTGTTTTTGATTTGGACTTAACAGTTTCATGGCATACCAGAATACAGAAATAATGGCAAGGGAGCTGCAATTACTTAAGAAAAGAAACAGTTCAAAGGTTAGAGACTAAATGGTAAATTAGAACAGGAATAATCTGGGACCTTGTTTGGAACCAGAACTCTCCACAATGCAGGACTTTATCTAATGATAACACAGGGTAGAGAACAATATAAAATCTATTTATCTTTTACTCATTTTTGTCAGACCCATCTGTTTATTTCATTCATTTGACCATATATTAATTGAGCCTTACTGAGCAACTGTGATCAAGTACAGGGGGATAGTGTGGTGAATGCAAGGAATCAGATGATAAACAGTTTCTTGTATAGAAATGATCATTTCACATAGTGATAAAAAACAATGTAGGAGATAAAGCAGAATCTTGTTGGGATAGACAGAAAAGGGAAAATTATATTGTGAAGTCAGGAAAAGTTTTATGAGTGATGATTAAGAGTCAATCATGGGAATTTGGTGTGGGGGGAATTTTTATAGCATAGAAAAAGTGTACAGGCTTAGAAGCTGGTGTGAGGAATGGAAAGGTCTGTTTGGCTGGATTATAATGGTTATAATGGAATATAACAAACTAGGAGGAGAGCAGTATGAGATGAGATCAACCAAATAGAAAGGGATTGATACCAATAGGGTTTTGAAAACCTGTGACTTAGAAATGGTTTTGTCTACAGTGGCATTATTAAAACAAAAATATATTTACTAGTCTATATTTTATTTCTGGGCCAACCTCCTTTCATGCAAGAATAAGACTATACAGTGTATTCTACCAAAATGTGTACTGATGCTAAGCAGGTAACTGTATAAAAGGTTTCATATACTTCTCTTTCCAAACAGCAGGGGTCGCTCTTGTGTAAGTCCTCTCTACCATCCAGTAAATAATATTATCCAGTGACCAGTCCTTCTCCAAGTATACATTAGTCTGGCAACTGACTTCCTCCTGCTGCATACATCTTCATGAACTGAGCGAGTGATCATAAACCACTAGAAGCTTTATTTTTTTCCCTCACTGCTTGTTGTGTTTAATTTTGTCTCCTTTTCTGCAAAGATTAGAAAAACAAACAAACAAACAATCCAGGTAAATTGAAAAAAAAGAACTTCTGAACAGAAACAATGATTCTTCCTTTTACTTGAAATTGTTAAACATCTTTATCATAATAGTTAATCTGTGCTAAGCACCAACTCTGCTTGCAGAGCCCTTTGCATGTGCTTTCTTATTTAGCCCTCATCAACTTGTGATTACCTGTACTGTGAACATAAAGAAACTGAGACCAAGAGTGATTAAAAACCTGTCAATTGATCAAACACCTAATAAAAAAACCAAAATTCAAATGCAAATGAACTGTAATACAAAGCCAGTGGGCTAGAGTCCATGGCATCATCATGTGAGAACTCAGTACTTTAAGTATTTATAATGTAGTTTCTGTTAATACACATGCATATGATTGCAGCATTTCTCTTTCTTAACAAAGACATTTCTGTCCTTCATCTCATGTTAATGTTGAAGTCAAATACCTTCCACACATACTTTGAATCTGTCTCCTGTCAGAGGGTTTATTTGAATCCTACTCATGTACTGTCTTGATGTAGCTCTACTTCTGTCAGTGCTGGGTTAGCACGCTTTTATACAAGAGGAATTGAAAATGAAATGCTATGAAATTGATACGTGCACACCTTCTAGACCTTCAGAGCACTGCTTTGTACTAAGATATCTAACAGATGAACTTCTATGGTAGTATCCATTTAGGCTGGCAGTCAAGTGTGAGCTCTTGAATAAAAAATCATGTTGAAAAGATTTTTTTATCATGTTAGGTTATATAGCTCAGAAAGGTTTGGAATTTGTTAGCCATTTATAATGGGATTATAATGCCCTTTGGTGAGTGTTGTTTGAAAGCTAGGTTATCATCGTGTACCATTAGAGATGAGGGTCCTTGTAACTCTGACCAACTTGGTAGTTTACATTTAAGCAATGTCAAAATTTATATATAGCCCCCTCCCTAAAATATTCAACTTAAATCTTTGCTGCCTTATGTAAATTTCATCCTTTGTCAGTTGAGACTAGCCAGAGAACACAATGCTCTTTCTATTCAGGCAAATGCTCCCATAGTTGCTCATAGTTTTGTCAACATTAAAAGAATTGTGCTCTTTTCTGAGGTTGAAATCACTACAGTTAAACAGGCTAAATGTTATTTGTGATGAACCACTACAGACTTTATCTTGGAAACTGTTTTTTCAATATGTTTTGTAAACCCAACTTATTTTGATAAAGTCACTATTCATTTCTCCAGTGACTTTTTTTTTCTTTTTTAAAGTGATTTTTTTCTCTTACACTATAGAGTATCCTCACATTTACCTTTCCATTTGATCCTCTCTATCACTATAAGTCTTTGAAGCAAACTGACTGAAGCAATAAGCTATTTCCTTAAGGCTAAAAAGATAATACGAAACCAGATGAGTACTAGAACCCAAGTATGCTGGGTGTGTGTTCATATGCTTAAATCATTCTTATTGTTAATGAAATGATCACACCCAAGCATAAAAAATAACGGAATATGTCTATAGGAAAAGCTTGGAGCTTTGTTGGCAGTTGACTTTAGGCAGTACACTCCATAGCTGGGACTCAGGGATAGGAGAGATTAATTTTGAATTTAATACTCAGTATCATTCTGTACCTTTTACAAATGGGTGAAATTATTTAAGTTATAATGATTTAAAAACAAAGAGACTGGTAGAAAGAAAGAATGGTATTACTACTTTTTTCCATATTAAAAAATATCATTGCAGTCACGGGAGTTTTCATGAATTTGATTCTCTGATTTGACTAAATACTTCTACATTAAAGCTAGCTATTTCATTGCTCTCATGCTTTTATGCAATGGAGTAGGTATCCTCTTTAATGTGTGAGTGTTTAAACAATTGAGCTTTAAAGAAGATAATTATCTCTTAAATTATTTTGTTTGTATTATTAAGTATGGCATTATTTAATATGTATAAGTAAGGTTACCATCAATTTATTGTTCAACTCACAATATTATTGGTAGGTAATTAGATTGTATTGGTGATACACATATGATTTCAAGCAGACTAGGATGTTTGATCATTATAAATTTATTGAGTATTATATTCAATTAGTGATAAAGAGTTACTTGGCATAAAGTTCTAGTATTGTGCCTTTTCTTGGAGTGAAGATTACTGAACAAAATTACTGAATAAAACACTTCTTAATATCACTGGAAACATAAAACATTACATGTTGCCAATAATACAAATATTAATGGCTAACAGAGTAAATAGACTAATCCCTCCCCCATCGTGAATTTACAATATGAAAAGTTCTTGAAAACTTGGATTTATTTGAATCCTTTAAGATTTTCAGATTGCCTATTTAAGGTCTGCTAGCCATTCCTTCTGGCAATATTTAGAAGACATAAGAGGGATTTGAAAGAAAAATAAGTAAAGCAAAAAGCAGACTAAATGTAGAGGATTTGACAATGCAGCTTTGGGAGAAAAATGGGGAAATAAAACTCCTAGTACAGTGTGTTTTGCTTTGTTATGATATACTTTTACATAAATTTATCATAACTAACATTAATAAAAATTACTAACATGTATCAGAAACTTAATGTGCAAGGTACTTTGCTATGCACTTTACCTGGCTTATCATATTAGAGCACATCTAATTAGATACATTTATTATTCTTATTTTATAGTTAAGGTAACTAAAACACAGAACAATTACGAAAGTTGGCCAAAGTCTCACAGCTTGTAAGTGGCTAAGCTGAGAATCAAACCTAGGACATCTAACCCTGACCTCTTACTAATTACTTTGATGTCATATTGTCCATATATATGTTAACTATATATCCCCATGCATTGGAGAATGGTTTTGTTAAATATTCTTTATTGCTGTAAAGTGTTCTCCTTCAATTATGACAAACACAATAGACTAAATAAAGTTTCCACAAACATTTTGTTTCCCAAATATCTGGGTAAATAGCTGTATCTGAATCATCGTTGGGAAGTAGGGCAACAATTGTAAGGCATATATTCAAAAGTCATTAAAAATTCCAACTAAAAATCAAAGGGAGAGATAAAGAGTTTTTATCATAAGTGTTTCAAAGCAAAATAATCCTAACTGCGCTAAGTAAAACTGACAGGGATGTGGGCACGTCAACAGATTTTCTGGTTGATGGAAAATAGTTTTATAATTAATATTGTTAATTATTCAAGATACTCAAATGTCATTAACATTCTCTTTATTAAATATTCTTTTAAGTATCTTTTTTAATTTTATTGTAAGGTAAATTTTAAGTTATGACAACACTTTTTCATAGGTTGACTAAACTTAAGTTTTAGGAGTACAGACATCATGTCTGCTTTGCTCAAGTTGTTATCTCATTACCTAGTATAGTAACTGCCAAATAGCTGGCAGTCAATAGTTGTGGTTCAATGAATGGATGAATGAGTGAATGAGAGAATTGTCTATCCATGTCCTTTCTCAACCCTTTATTTTCCTCCATGAGATTTTAAATTATATGAGGAATAGTTATAATCTTAACATTAATTTTGTCATGAAAACAACTTACATAATCATGAAATAATTATGATATTGCTTTTTATTTCCTGAAAAAGAAATACAGCTCAGCAGTGGTTTTTCTCCTCTATCTCTGAGAAGGAAATGCCTAAGCTTTCATATTTTCTAAAGGTACAGTCTCAATAAATGAAGTATACTTTTTACGCTGTGTTCAAGAGGGTGAAATACACAAAGAAACCAGTACCTCAGTGCCCCTGTTACATATGAAAACCAGGATTCTTAGTGCTCTGTTAGAATTTACTTTGCAACTCACAGACATAACAACAGCTTGGGTTCTTTGAAGATATAAACAGCATCAAAAATGTAAGACTTTGTGACCACAGGACTTAAGAGTTTCATTTGAAAATTCATTCTGATCATTTGAGAAGTAACTCTCAAAAGAATGAGGGAGTGATTGGGTGAGTGAAGGGAAGGCTTCCATCTTATGCTGTTTTTCAGCACTAAGGGCAGCATGGCAGCATGTAGCAGGTGTTCAAAGTTATTTGTTAAATGGCTGAAAGAGAAAACAGAATCACAATGTATGGAGATAATGTAGAATGGAAATTTCTATTTATAGCCTCCAAGATCTGGTTATTTGCCTTATGTATAAAAGGAATCTTTCTCTGCTGAGCTGAATAAACACTAAGCTGTACGAAAAGTGAATTAATGAAAGTGTTGGAAGGTAAAATAAATACCAGCTCTAAGTTTAAACACATTTCTATGAAAATAAGTCAGTACAATGATAAAAATTATACTAATGAATAGAGACATGTTATAGCATGAAAAGGGTGATTTCTAGAGTGGGCTTGTTGTGCATACCTTATGGATTTGACTGTTTTGAGACCCATATGCTTTAGATCAGAGTTTCTCAAACTTTAGCTTGCATAAGAATTACATGCATACTTACTGAAACACAGTTTCATATTTCTACCTCCAGAGATTCCAATTCAGTAGTTTTGAGGCAGGGATGAGATGCTGCATTTCTCAAAAGCTCTCAGTTGATGTTGGTCATGCCAGTTTGAAGACAAGACTGTGATTAATGCTACTTTAGATAATTTTAGACTCTTCAAATGTCTACTTTATTGCAAATTCACATGTTATAGATGTGTGTGTGTGTATAATTTTTTCCTATAAAACAATTTTTCTTTTTTCTGTTACAGTTTTCTCTGTGAAGAGGGTAGCTTTGTTCCTCTTAGAATTAGGTAATAATAGGCATTTTAAAGTAAACACAATAGAATGATTCCTTCTTAAAATGGATGCAAAATTTTTTTCAGAAGGTCTTTTCTCACATCCAATAGATATCTTAAACTGCCAACTTAGGCAATGTTGTGAAGTAGAAAATAGTCACAAAGTGGCAACATGGTATGTTTGTGTATATATAAACAGTTTATTCAGAAGTGACACATTTTATTGGCCAAAGCAAGTCTTATGGCCACTTCTGACATAACTGGTAGAAACATATCACTTGCCCATAGGGAGAGGCATCACAAGCCACTAGCCAAGCCAGACATCAACTGAGCCAGGATGTAAAATTCTCCCATGGGGAGGGACAGTTGATATTTCTAATGCTTCTCTTATTGGAACAAGTACTGAACAATTAGTTACTTATCACCTCTGTTTTTTAACCTCTCAATACAGAATTTGAATCACGTATAAATATTTACGAAAGACGAGTCATACTTAAGTATGACTGATATCTTTGCAAATAATATTTCCTAAAGATCAGATATTTGTATTTAAAAAGATATATTAAGTTTGCTTGAAAACCGTGCTCTTTATTTTCCTGGATTTATTGGGAAGAAGAGAATGCTAAGCTTGGAGTCAAAGACCTGGATTTGATTTTGATTCTAATACTTAGTGTCTGTGACTGTAAGGGAGCTAATTAACTCAGTTTCTGCTTTTGTTTAATATGATAACTAATAACTTCTTCAGTGTGGGGCAGCTAACACAGAAATAAAGGAGACGATATAAATCACATCACAAACATTAATGACAATATAAATTCTGGGTCTGATTAAGATTGTTGCTTTGTAACATCTGATGATTTTCAAAAATCACTAGTTACTGAAACTTCAACTTAGATTTCTTAGGAGTTTTAATGAATCTTGAACACTATGGAAAGTAAAGTATAAAAACACTGATTTAAATTAAAAACACTTAAGGTTTAGTTCATTAAAATGTCTGGGAATATGATTTTTAAGTATAATTAATTAGGAAAAGGACAGGTTTGACTTAAAAATAGCCATGTCACACTATTTGACAGTTCATAATATGAAATTATGATACTTTACATTCTGGGTTACAATGTTGTGTAACTAGTCTTTATAAAATCAGTGTTATGAGAGGCATGAATTTTGCTATGAAGTGTTCGCTCCATTGAACATTTTATTTTATCATATCATATCTATCTCTATATTTTTTATTTTCTTAGAGTTCTTTCTTCAAGTATTTGTTTGCCCTGGATATTTATTTCTACTGAACAGAACTCAAGTTGAATATTTAGTGCTTTGGACCATGTGTTTACTTATTTATCTTTAAACTGTTACCATTTTCAAAGCTCTCTTGTGGAAGAGTGATTTCTGTTTTTCATAATTCTCACCTTTCTTAAATATGCAAAAAGTATCAGGGCATTCAGAAGGCTAATGATAATGACCACCTGTTGCTTTAGTGTACTTTTCTTCAATTAATGTGTGGAATATTCTTATTTATCCAATAACCCCATATAATACTGATAAATCTGTACTTTTAAGATGAAGATTTATCCATTACTTACCACTTTTCAACTTGGTAACACATAAATATATTGTTTACTAATTAAAATCTTGCCCAAATTCATGTTTCTAATGTGAGAGAAAATGTCTCCTACTAAATTTCTCTGATAACTGAAATTATGATGGACCTTCAATGTAAAACTATAAAACTGAAAAGTGAGTAAAATACAGGTTTAGAATAGATTCCATTAAAAAATGAGAAGGAGGGCTTCCCTGGTGGTGCAGTGGTTGAGAGTCCGCCTGCCGACGCAGGGGACACGGGTTCGTGCCCCGGTCCGGGAAGGTCCCACATGCTGCGGAGCGGCTGGGCCCGTGAGCCACGGCCGCTGAGCCTGCACTTCCGGAGCCCGTGCTCCGCAACGGGAGAGGCCACAACAGTGAGAGGCCAGCGTACCGCAAAAAAAAAAAAAAAAAAAAAAAAAAAAAGAGAAGGAAAACATTTCTTTTTTGAAGGGTAGGGGATTCTATGCAAAAAATTGTGACCTATGATTCATTTTTCCTCAGTCTAATTCTCCATGAATATTTTCTTAACCATATACCTCCCTGGATCTCTCCAAACCTTGTGGAAGTCACATTTTTCCTTTGATTCCAAAACGACATTATATATGCAACTAATATTACATTTTCTAGCTATATTTTAATTAGTTGTTTATTTGTCCTTCTTCCCACTTTACTGTGAGTTCTCCAAAAGTAGGAATGACTCTCATTCATATAAGAAAATATCTGAAATACAATAAATAATATGTAAATTCAAGGTATAATCTGGTGTAGTTAAGATATAATCTGATGAGGTTAATTCAGACTGATCATAGTATTTATATTTAAGCAATAGTTCTGAAACATTCACAAATTTTCATTATTAAGAAACAGTGTAACGGACATTTTTCGCTATACTTGTGACACTGCAACTCATAGATAATTTTAATAGTTCTAATTAATCAAATTTATTTGTACTTAATGTCTCTTTCCTTTTACTGTTTACGAATGAATCTGTGATATGTATTTGTAAGATAACAGCATTTTTCAAGTATTTCAACTAATAAAGCTCTAGCTTCTCAAAGTTTAAAGACAATGGAGCGTCACACCTTTGATGAATATTTATCATATAACATTTTGTTCCTTCATGTAATTTACTAAACCATTTCTAATTAATCGTAAATGTTCAACTGAAGCAGGAGACTGTCTGAAAGGTAAAGGAGGGAGAAAACAATGCTGCAAGCTGTCATGGTTTTACTAACAAGAACAACACGGAATATGGATGACATTGTAATTTTAAAAGAGCCATTTTTCTTTGCTTTCAAGCTTATTACTTAAATTAATAATGTTTGGGGATGTAATTTATATTACCCTAGTCATTTAAGACATCAGGAAATCACAGTGATGTGGTGCTTTAGGAAGATGATGAGGCCATGTGATAAAACTGTAAAAAAGCTGACTTTATGCACTGCTTTTTCACATTATCTTCACTTCTGTAACTTTTTAAATTAAATTTCAACAAAAATGTCAAATCCAAAGTGGTTTCCAATTCCTCATCTGCCTTTTGTAAAATGGTTCGGTTTGTGTGCTTTGGGAACTACTTATTACAATATGCTGCTGAGTCTGCAACTCCAATGCAGTCAGCAGTGTGGAAATTTTCTCAGATCTAGACCATTTAATGTAATGTTTTTTGCCTTTACATAGCCCTATTTTTTATTAAGTGCTTGCTAAACTTAGGGTTGACTCCCTTCTTTATATTAGACCTAATATGAGTTCTTACAAAATACAAAGTGAATTTCTATTACCCAGAGTTTTAGAAGCCAGTTAAAAGAGGTTTCTATTATACTTTTTTCTCTATTTAAAGCAGTAGTACACACCACTTAGATATTGCCCAATGCGGTTTGTGAAATTTCCAAGAAATGTTTTTATTTTTCATATATCTGAGCAGCTTTGAAGCTCCTGTGTTTGGCCTGATAAACACAGAATTTTCCTCACAAACAGGTTTCTCGTCTTAAGGAGGGTAGCCTGCTTATTCTAAACTCTCTTAAGGCAAAAATGAAAATGATTATGTATATGAGCATAATTAAAACTCTGTTACTTCAGAGATGGTTCAAGATGGCAATGTGCCTAAGGAGGCACTCCCAGGAAAAGTAAGCAGGGAGACACCATGCTTGAGCACCCCGTTGGCCTTGCTACAGTTCAACAAGACTCCCCAGAAAGGGGAGCCCACATTTGTGCAACTGTCATCCAGGGGACACATCCAAATCTTGTCTGGAGACCAGCGGGAATTATGACTGTGGTCTCACAGGACGGTATATATCTTCAAGCTTTTAAAGCTGCTGCCTGAGGATCTGGCATTCAATCAGCCTGAAACTAGGTGTTAAATGAGATTCCTCCCTTTGGACCACTGACAGGTCTTGGCACACCCTCAACAATGAGGCCATACCAAGAATAAATCATGTAGTATAGACAACCAGAAAGATTCAGGAGATAAACAAGAGCTAGGGCAGTGTCGATCAAGAAGGATCATCACCTGCACAAGGCCACTCCTAAAGACTGAGAAAGATAGCAGTTTTGCCCAATATAGAGAAACAAACACAGAGAGCCAAGAAAATGAGGAAAAAGAGAAATAGTTTCCAAACAAAAGAACAAGACTAAACCTCAGAAAGAGACCTTTTTTAAAAAATTAATTACTTTTTTTATTGGAGTATAGTTGATTTACAATGTTGTGTTAGTTTCTGCTGTATAGTAAAGTGAGTCAGTTATACATACACATATATCCACTCTTTTTTAGATTCTATTCCCATATAGGTCATTACAGAGAATTGAATATGCTATTCAGTAGGTTCTTATTAGTTATCTATTCTATATATAGTAGTGTGTATGTGTCAGTCCCTGTCTCCCAATTTATCCCTCCCCGCTTTTCCCCCTGGTAAGCACAACTTGGTTTCCTACATCTGTGACTCAACTTCTGTTTTGTAAATAGGTTCATTTGTACCATGTCTTTAGATTACACATAAAAGGGATATCATACGATATTTCTCTTTCTCTGACTTACTTCACTCAGTATGACAATCTCTAGGTCCATCCATGTCACAGCAAGTGGCATTTTTTTTATTCTTTTTTATGGCTGAGTAATATTCCATTGTATATATGTACCGCATCTTCTTTATCCATTCTTCTGTTGATGAACATTTAGGTTGCTTCCATGTCCTGGCTATTGTAAATAGTGCTGCAATGAACATTGAGGTGCATGTATCTATTTGAATTATGGTTTTCTTCAGACATATGCCCAGGAGTGGGATTACTGGACCATATGTTAGCTCTATTTTTAGTTTTTTAAGGAATCTACATATTGTTCTCCATAGTGGCTGTACCAGTTTACATTCCCACCAATAGGGTAGGAGGGTTCCCTTTTCCCCACACCCTCTCCAACATTTATTGTTTGTAGATTTTTTGATGATAGCCATTCTAACTGATGTGAGTTGATACCTCATTGTAGTTTTGATAGAAAAAGATCTTAATGATATGGAGATAAATTACCTACCTGATAAAGAATTCAAAGTAATGGTCAAATCTGCTTACCAAACTTGGGAGTAGAATGGATGAACATGGTGGGAACTTCAACAGAGAGTTAGAAAATACAAGAAAGAACCAATGAAAGCTGAAGAATACAATAACTGAAATGAGAAATACACTAGAGGGAATCGACAGCAGATTAGATCATAGAGAAGATTAGATAGGTGATATGAAAAAGAGGATAGCAGAAATCACCCAATTGGAGTATAAAAAGAAAAGCAATTTAAATGAGGATAGCATAAGGGACTTTGGAGACAGCATTAAGTATACTAGCATTTGCATTATAGGGGTCCCAAAAGGAAAGGAAAGAAAGAAAGGAGTAGAAAACTTATTTGGAAAAATAATGGTTGAAAACTTCCCTAACCAAGGAAGGAAACAGACATCCAGGTCCAGGAAGAACAGAGAGTCCCAAACATGAAGAACCCCAAAAGAACCACATCAAGACACATCATAATTGAAGTGTCAGAAGTTGAAGAGAGAATTTTAAAAGCAGCATGATAAAAAAAGCTAGTTACATATAAGGGAACCACCATAAGATTATCAGAGGGTTGTTTTTCACACTTTATTGGAGTATAATTGCTTTACAATGTTGTGTTAGTTTCTGCTGTATAACAAAATGAATCAGCTATATGTATACATATATCCCCATATCCCCTCCCTCTTGAGCCTCCCTCCCACCCTCCCTATCCCACCCCTCTAGGTTGTCACAAAGCATCGAGGTGATTGCCCTGTCCTATGCACCAGCTTACCACTGTATGACAGACTCTAGGTCCATTCACTTCACTACAAAGAGCTCAGTTTAGTTCCTTTTTATGGCTGAGTAATATTCCATTGTATATATGTGCCACATCTTCTTTATCCATTCATCTGTTGATAGACACTTAGGTTGCTTCCATGTCCTGGCTATTGTAAATAGTGCTGCAATGAACATTCCTTTTATTTCTTTTTTCTTCTCTGATTGAACATGTGGTACATGTCTTTTTTTGAATTACAGTTTTCTCAGGGTATATGCCCTGAGAAATCCCAGTAGTGGGATTGCTGGGTCATATGGTAGTTCTATTTTTACTTTTTTTAAGGAACCTCCATACTGTTCTCCATAGTGCCTGTATCAATTTACATTCCCACCAACAGTGCAACAACATTTGTTGTTGAAAACTCTGCCAGAGCAACACATAGGATATTTCAGATCACCAGCAAAGAAGTTAGAGAAGGAGAATGCAATACAAAACAAACAGAAACACAAAACAACTTACTTACTATACATATAGACCAACCACAAATTTAACTTTCATACAAATTAAATATGGCTTCTAGTAGTCTTCAGGGATCAAACTGCAATTAGTAAATTCATACTGAAACACTAGGAGGTAGGCTGCACCTTGATTTGTACAATTATAACAAACCACAGTTGGCTTCTACTCTGGCACTGTCTTGACCTAGTGCTTCATTTTCTCATCTAGCTACTGTTTATGCATGAATTACCTGAGAGACATGGCTTTGAATGACTTAATTTAATAAAATTAAGTCTTTGACTTTTTTTGGTCAAAACAACTACCATTAGCAATAATGCATTTTGAATTACTATGTGGGAGTGTGCCCTAGTGTTACATGACTAAAAAGCATGCCTCAGTACATAAATAAATAAATAATCTTGCTTTTACTCTGTGTATACAAAATAAATCTGTTGAAATAAAATGTGTATCACTAACTTCCTCTCTGTTATGCAGTTTCTCAGTATTGATGGCAGTGATCTCACTGTGGCCTATATGATAGTCTGTTCTCCAACAACAACTTTATTATTAATTTTTCTTAAGCACCATTTTCAGTTGCCATTCCTACCAAGACTTTTCATTCACTAGCTTCTATTTCATACTTCTCTAATTTTTCAAGACCCTCCCCAAGCAGACCACTCTCTATGTTTACAGTATAATTTTCTCCTGCTTTGTGGAGCCAATGTTGTCACCGTCTCACAAACTCAGTATGCTCATTTCTTTGTGGAGAGATTTATAAGCTTATTTTCCTTTGCTCTGAATTCCCAAGAGCCTTACCTTCATGTTTATGAATCTTACCACTTTTTAATACCTAGCTCAATTCTTATCTCAAATACTCAAAGGGAGCTTTGGCTTACCACACTGGCTATAATAACTTTCTCTTCTGTCTCCAAATAAGCGAACTGTAGAGGAAGGGCCAAATTTAAAATAATGACTGGTCATACAGTGTGTACTGTTATTTTGGGTGTATTAGTTTAGCTTGTTCATTGGATGTGACAGTCTTGGGTAAGGACCAAGATTTATGTAATTTGCTTTCTATTTAGGGCCTGGGGAATGAGTGCTCACTATCTGCTCAGTTCCTGTGTGGAACATGCTTATAATTTAAAAGGGAAGAAGGGTAGAATATGGTTTCCTGTAAGAGTTATCTTCTTCTGAATTCCAACAGAAGCAAAATTATTTTGGAACAACCCAAAATTAATTCAATTTGTTTATATTCTCCGACAAGATGACAGATCTTTAGACAAAGAGTTTTGTTTAATCAAAACACCAGGCTCAAATGAACAGTAACAAAATCCATGTTGCTATTCTGTTTAGAATAGGTTTGCCTGCTGTCATTCCCAAATATCCGTGATTAGGAACACTGAAAGACAAATGAAATGCAGGACATTTCACAAAATTGTAATGGGGTTAATATCAGAAAGCATCAACATTCTATTTCTCCTGTTGCTTTTGCAAGTAGGGTGTTGAACACAGCCAAAGCAATTTTAGTTGCATTTAGAGTTAGAACCATTTAGATTACTCTTATATTTTGCTAATTGTTAGTTCTAGTCACAAAACTACATGGAAACTTCCTTGAAAGAAGGAAGTGGATGTATTTTTTTTTTTGTTACCAGAACTTTTGGCACTGTTCCTGATAAGTATTAAGATTTTTAGTATAGATTGATGGTGACTGCTTGCTTCACTATCTTTCTGTTAGGTTCAAAACAGTGAGAACATATAAAGTTTTACTTGAGATATTAACAAGTTAAATAGAAATACCTTTAATCATATTGGTTTCTATAGGACGGTAGACTTAGTGTTAGGGTTAAATATTAGTAGAACAAAACATTTAAAAATATACATTTTTTAACATCCAGCACAAATATTTAAAACTAGGTTTAACACAGTGAAAATAATGTTTATGTAGTAATCATTAGATTACTAATTAATATGATCAGGTAATCTACTGGCATTTGTTCTCTATGTGTTATTTTGAATTTCTTATTTCAAATTCATAATGTAAAGGACATGGTCATTGTTTCACAACATTGATCCAATCTATGAAGATACAAATAGAGTAGAAGTAGAATGGGGAGAAAAAATTCATATAAATAAGATGATACAGAGAATTATATTTAATTTTCCTTTACACATCATGAAATTAAAATGAAACTATGTGTTGAGCTTTTGAAATATTTTTCCTTAAGATATTATTGTCTAAGGGAGGTTTTTTTTAGTCTTTAAGAGTAGCATTGTTCTTAAATATTATGTGTATGTAAGTGTGCATATAAATGTTTAAACCGTAGTTTTCAAGGGTATATAATATGATTTGACTCTTTTTCTATGGAAAAAAAAATAAGAAAAATGGTGTGCTAATTCCTCTTATTCTTTCTTTCCTCCTAAACTTTTTTTTTTTCGTTTATATTATTCAGCTGCTTCTCAAATCTCTGCACTGGAAAGTTTCACTCTTTCTTAGATATTTAAAAATAAGAGAAGGAAGAAAAGTTGGTACTGCATTTCCAATTCAACCTCATTAGAACCACTAAGAGAGTGTACTCACCATCTTCATCCTTGTGGATGCCCTTCTGTTTCCTTTATACATGGACACAGCTCGGATGTGTATAATATTCTTCAGTTATGTATTAGACATATATTGTTGCCATAACAAATTACAGCCAATATAGTGGCTTTAAAGAGTAATATTTATTATGTTGCAGTTCTGTAAGTCAAATACTCAGTGTTGGTCTCATGGGGCTAAAAATCAAGATGTTGACAGGAAAGTTTGTATTTTTCATTTCCTTGTTTGTTCTGGTGTTGGCAGAATTTAGTTCTCTAAGACTAAAGGACTAAGGTTTCTGGTTTCCTTGATGGCTCTCAGCTTGGGGTCCACTTACCTCCTAGAGGCCTGTCTCTACTTTTTGTACATTTCCCCCAACATCTCAGAATTGGCAATGGGGCATTAAATGCTTCTCCTGCTGGCATCTCTCTGACTCATTCTTCTTGCCTTCTTTCATTTTTAAGGGCTCATGATTAGATCTTGCTCACACAGATAATCCAAAATAATCTCCCCATATCATAATCCTTAATTTAATCCTGTCTACAAAGTCCTTTTTGCCATGTAAGGTAGAATATTCATAGTTTCTGGGGATTAGGGCATGGACATCATTGAGGGGCCATTATTTTCGTTCCCAAAGGTTATATTTTCTATTCTACAAAACTTGGGGGCATTGTTCCAATGTTTCATATTATTGAATATTGCTGTGGCGATCTTGAGAACAGCTTGATTTTCTTACTCTTGAAAGATCTGTTTTTTTCAATCAGGATTCTCATAGAATTATTTCTTCATATTTTAGTTTTCCTAAATTTGAAATTATGATCATATTTTAGCTATTTTCCATAAAATTCTATCCATCTATTGACCCATCTATTATCTAAGTTTTGGACATTGTATGAAATTTTCCAACATTTCAGGAAAATTTTTTATTATATATTTGGATATCTTTTGTATTTCATTTGTTGAATTTTCTAACTTCAGATCACCATTATTTTTATTTTGTATTATTATTGTCCTCAGATCTTACCTTCTAACTCATCTCTGCATATTACTTTTGTATTTAATGTGATTATGAAAATCCTTTGTTTAGTTGAATAAGTTATATTTCTATCCTGACCATTCTATTGGTAATTTATTTATTATTTATTTTATGGTGCTGCTTTGATCAATTTGTACCCTTTCTCTGTAATCATAATTTATACTCACTTCTGTTGCTCTATCTTTTCTTCTTTAAGCTTTAATTTAGTGAATTCATTGTTTTGTTAAGTTTTATAGTACAAAGTACTGGAAGGAATTTTTCTTTTAATTTTTCATTATGTCTTCAAGTTTTAAATGGACTATTTTAATATATTTTCATGAGTGTTATTTGTTTACATATTTAATATATTTGCATGATGCCATTTATTTTTTCTTGCTATGTTACATTTGGGTAATTCTGTCTACAACTGTTTCTTCTAAAATACTGTGAGTGAATTCTCCATTACTCCTTTCTTATCATTACATACTTAAAGTCTGAAGGTTGGGTTTTGTGTTCTGTGCACTTTTATGTAAATTTGACATTTCCTGGTGTGAGTATGACAAATACACTGAGCCCTTTGCTTTTGTTTTCTTTTTCAGTAATTCAGTTAGAAGTCACTTCACTCTAATTAAAGATTTAGTTTAGTTTGCTCAATCATTTAAAAGTGCTGTAACATATACCTCATTAAACTTGTTCTGGGTGGTGCAGTTTCTCTTTGTTTTTTCACTAGTCTGTCTGCAGTTGCCACTGTTACTTTCTCCTCCATCTCCCTCAGACCCTCCCAATCAGAGAGGAAAAGGCCATGGTATTCCATTACTACCACGTCTCTTCAAATATGGGAGTCATAGTTTCTCAGGATTTGCCTAAATGACAGCTTGGGAGAGGTGGACCGAGGGTTGAGAACTCTTCTAAAAATGTCAGCTTCTTCTGATCATCTTCATTTCAAGTTTAGAAGAGGGAGATTCTTAGAACTGGAATCACTTTTTCACGTTTACCTAGAGATCAGCAGTCCTTACAGATTCATCTAAAGACTCAGGTCTTTTCCTACATCTTTAAACTATTCTCTGCTTGTGTCTACTCATTTCTCATTTGCTTCAGTCTCTTCTTCAGGATCATAATTATCATCCATTAAGCTCAATACCTCTGATCTTATTCCTCATCATTTGTCTTTTTTTTTTCTTTTTCTATATTCTGGAAGAACTTTGTTCCAATCTAATGTAATTCAGTTTTCTATTTTGTGGTGATTTTTTGGACGTGAAGCTGATCTATATTATAATTTTCCCTTTATTATTTTTAGTTCCCTTATTTTATTTCATTAGCTCATCCATTTCTCTTTTCACTCTTTTTTGACTCTCAGTCAGCTCACCTTTTATCTTTGTTTTCTTATTTTATTTTATTTTATTATTTATTTATTTTTTCTCATGTGCCAGTACTTTTAATGTTGTGCATGTCAAATTATAGTAAAAAACGACTATAAACAAGATGCAGCCCCTCTATTTCCATGAACAGCGCACTGCATTACAGTAAACGGAGCTTATATTCAACCATCAAATGTGGTTCTCCCATTAGTTCACTTTGTGATGGGTCATTAAGAATATCTTCAAATCCAGTAGTCTCATCATTACCCCTCAAAATATCCAATGAAAGGTTTGAGCTTGGAAGAAAAGGAAGACGCTGAACCTGCTGCACTGCGTTGAATTCCATTTGTAGTTTTAATGGAGCAAATAGACCCTGGATGTTTCTCAGTGTGGAAAAGTTCATTTTATCTTGGTTGAGCTGGAAATTTTTTTCTGATAATTAAAGAGGATGACTGGGCAAAAGTTCATTTTTCACATAAGAAAAACCTTTTCGAAGAAGATCATGACTTTCAAAAGTTCTACTTGCTGAAAGTTCAGTAACTGGAATACTGTCCTTTAGCTGAGATCCAAGTTCTCTGGCATTCATCTTCAACTCACTCTGCGAACTTGTTTTCTTATTTTAAATATTTCCTTGTTTATAAACTTCCTGCATTTTTTTCAAATGGGAGCAAATTAGGTTTAAAATGTGCTTCTTTAATATATATGTATTTTATATAACATATAAAATAGTATTTATACATAAATAATAAAATATATATCATATTTAGATATTTGTAATAATATTTATTTTTAGATTATAATCTTTTTTCAGAATTGTTTATATGATTGTTTATTTCTTGTTTATACATTTTATCTTGGAAAAAATAGCTGTTTATCAATGTAGATGTGTTCCTAACAGGAGTTTTGGAAATTTCTTATTAAATAGCCTTACTATCACCTCTGCCACTCCTTCTCCAGATCTCTACTTCAGGTGCTAGGTGAGATTGTTCCTAGACTTCTCATTGGTGACACAATCTCCTTCATAAGGGAGAAACTCTGTTGCGCTCAGGGGAATCCTAATTCCCTTGCTGGCTTTCATATAGCCACATAATTTCAGGCTTCCATTACCAGTTTCTTTTAATGCTGGTAATTCAAAATAAAGAAGGACATTTTAAATGATGTACTCTAAGTATGTCCCATGGCTCATTCTTTTTAAAATCCCTAGCTCTACCTCAATCATGGAGTGTTAGCAGGGTTCATTTTCAGGAAAGTTTATATTTATTCTGAGACACTGCAGTGCTTCCTCAGTTGAGGAATGTGTCTTTACACAGATAACTGTGCCTGATTTACTTCTATCCTATCTGTATGATATTTCACATGACATCTTTATAATACCTGAGATGTGGATGATGTTCTTTTCTCAGTTTCAGTGATGATATAGATATTTTCATCTTTTCATATTCCTGTTGTGATTTCTGAAAATGTGTCTCTTCTAAATTTGTTATCTTAGCTGCAAGTTACAACCATTTATTTTTGTTGGATCTAATTTTTTAGAAATTAAATATGGGATCAGTTTTTATTTGACAAAAGAAAAAGATTAAACTCAGAACTAATATTTTATTTATTTTTTTAATTTTTTTTTGTGGTACGTGGGCCTCTCACTGTTGTGGCCTCTCCTGTTGCAGAGCACAGGCTCCAGACGCGCAGGCCCAGTGGCCATGGCTCACGGGCCCAGCCGCTCCATGGCATGTGGGATCCTCCCGGACTGGGGCACGAACCCCCGTCCCCTGCATCGGCAGGTGGACTCCCAACCACTGCGCCACCAGGGAAGCCCCAGAACTAATATTTTAATCAAATATTTTAAACGTTGAAAGAGAGGCTTCTCTGTGGAAATTCAATCTTAATCAATCACAAGAATGAAAAATAACAGAACAAAATATTATTATAAATTGGTAGGTTTCTAATGTGAAATTAAAATTTTTATACATATTACAAAGTAATTTTTAAACTTTTATCCTATTACAGACTGAAAATTTTCAGAAAAGACTTAAAAATCTATTCAACAGATATTTTTAAAAGCTTCTTCTATGGGTCAGATGCATTTCTACAAGAGGATCAAGACTGCAAGGTCTCTGGTATCAATATACATGCTAATGGAGGAGGCTAGTCAATAACCAGATAGTGCTAAGTGCTATCATATGTGAAGTAAAATGGAGTGGTGGATAGGAAGTGACTGTTAGAGTACACAATACTGGGCATATGATCAAAGAAGGTCTCTGTAAGAAAATTATATTTGAGTCAATACCTTAATTATAAGGGGGGGGGTGAAGACAGACAGCAGTGCAAAAGGCTGGTGTGGATGGGTTGTGGATGTAGGGATATAGCAAAATTCTGAATTAGAGGAAGATAACACATGTACTATTCAAATTTAGCACTGAGCCTTTAAGAACAGAAAAAAAGAAAGTAAAAATAAGAATAATAAAGAAGGCTATATAGTGGTTAAGGTAGAAAAAGAGGAACCTGGCATAAACTGCTTTTTCTTCTCCTTTCTTCTCATTCTTGATTTAAGATCAGAGGATTTTCATGTCTGTGGAATTCTCTTCTTGAGGTAGCTATGGTTTCCTACAGATGAGAGTTCAGTAATCCCCACTCCCAGCCTTGAAATATAATGATAGTGTTGACTCCCTTCCAAATTTCCTACCTTGAAAAACTGCAGATTTCATCACACACAGTGAATGGATGTGCCACTGAGCTGTGGAGTCCTATTCCCACAGCTGTCCCTCAGAATAGGAATTCCTTGGTAACCCATCCACTACCAGCTTCTTATATCAGAAGGAGACAATTCTGGCTTACTGTTTTTCATCCAAGTCTTAGTGAGACTCACCACAGCCAGTTGGTTAACATAAACAAGCTAGTCATTCTTGACCCTCCTTGACCAGCACGAAGTATTTTCTCATCCATTTGTATTCAAATCATTACATTCTAAATCAAAACGATAACTATGAGCTTACTTCTCTTATGATGATTATGTACTTCAAATAAATCTGCTGTGAATCATTTACAGAATATATATAGAAAAAATCAGCTTTGGAAAAACTGGCCACTTTTTATTATGTAATGATTGATCAAATGTAAAACAATACTACATATACACAGAAGCATATGGGTATATATTCATAGTTATTTTTTGCTATTTTAAAAAAGTAAATATATATATATGATATGTATATGTGTATGGGTGTATAAATAACTAGCTTAGGGGCCATAGATAATCAGATAATAAGTTCGGAATAAATATTGGGTTATTTGACATCTAGTCTAATGTTCAGAATATTTTATCTGGATTATTTGTGTGTTGTTGTGTAGTCACATTATAATTAATTTAATATCTGTTTATGAGTTTTAATTTTTAAAATTTCAGGCAGGCTAAATAATAGGGAAACAAACTTCTGAAGTTCACATTTATTAACTGTCTCAGAAAATCAATATGATTTTATAAGATAATCACTATGATAAGAACAAGGATCTTAAGTTTAAGATAACAGATAATTAGCTTAATGCTAAATAACTATCAGATATTGAACTAAAACAGTGAAATCACAAAACAAATGGTTAGGACAAACACTTATAATTCATGAGAGTCAGGAATAAAGATGAAACCACCACAAGTCCTCCAGACGTTTTCCATGAGTGAAAACTTTAGCTTATAGTCTTTAATTTCAGATTCATGGCCTCAAATACCCTTCTGTAAAGGCATTTTTCTATGGTTTTCAAAGACATTTATGATTAATTTTTAAAATTAAGAGATTAGCAATTGACCTACTTACATAAAAGTGAAGAGATAGGATCTCATTTTCTTCTTTCTAGTTTTCATCTTTCTACTTGGAAGGGACAATTCTTAACAGCCAGCTTGAATTTCACCTTCCAATTCTATGGGGAATAATATTATCTCCTCTGATTCTATGAAGGTGAGAAAAGTCTAACCAATTATTTCTCTCCAGTGGTGAAAGGTGAATTTTCATTTCCCTATATGTTTTGGAAAATCAGATATCCAATCCATGAGATCAGAATTCTGTTGGGTGCATATTCAATTAAGAAAAAGAAAGAAAAATAACTGTTTGCTCTGACTTTAGTTCCTGTGTAGATTAATACAGATAATTAAGCAGCTTTAATTCTTCAAATGCAAAGTGAATTTTACACAGTCCACTTAAAGTAATAGACAATAATATTTCATTAAACTCATTAACAATGCTTTTGCTATTTGAGTTTACTGTTTGTAGTTTATAGCTACAAAATATAATTTGAAAAGCACATAGGAAGTTAGAATTAAACATTGGCTCATAGATTTTCTGAGAACAGAGTCTCTTATTGTTGGGTGTAGAACAGATCATGGGAGTTTGTATTCTTTTCTGAGTCAGGGCTTGAGGAGAGACTGAGGAGATAGAGACTGCCACACATCTTCCATAGGCTGGTCAGGGGTGAGACAAGGACTGGACCACAGGCTCAGAGTTCACATACTCTAGCACCTGAAAGTGGGTTAAGTTTCTGTATCACAGAGTGAGAGACCATACCCTGTCCAAGCCAACACTCTTGGCATCTCTGGAGGAAATTCTACATTCTAAATGATCCACTATACCTTTCAGGCATTTTTTTTCCACAGTAAGTATAATGATGTAGAAACAAGAAATAATTATTAAAAGAATGAATATGACCATTATATTCATTCCTTACCTTCATTAATAGGTCTATTATGTCATGCACTGTGACCAAATAATTATAAAAATACATTGGATATAAAAACACTAGCTACCACCTTTGTGCATTAGTTTCATGATTTTCTCTTCTGTTTTGTTTTTATTGCCATACATGTGCATACAATATATTAAAAACTTTGTCTGTGGTGTCCCTGCTCAACCAAAGTTTATGTAATGCCTTTGACTGTTTGCACAATTATTCACGCCTCATTAATTTAATATGCATTTATTGAGCATCTACACTTTTCCAAATAGTCTGTGAGATAAAAAGAAAGCAAATGCAATCTTCCTCCTGGATTTCGTCTCAAGGAGCTCAGAAAGTAGAAGGGAAAATGGACCATTAGCAGTTAACTCTGTCATAAAATGATGCATGGTATAGTAGCAATAATGAACATGTTGGAGGGAGCAGTGATTTTTATTTGGGTTACAAGAGAAGTCTTTACAGAGTGCATAATATGAACTGGGCCTTTAATTTATAGGAATTCAAAAGATAGAAAAGAGCCAGAAGGACATTCCAGAAAAATGGATCACTAAGGAAAGACAGGACAGTGTATATCCAGCAAGTTTTTATTGGATGGCGGAGTGTTGGTTGGGGGAATAGCATGAAGTATAGTCTAATTTTAAAATGGAATGCTAATGGTGTGCAGGAATAACGCTATGAGCACTTAATTCAATTATTTTTCTTCCGTATCAACTAGGCATGCCCATGTTTACCATGAATTTTGAAATTAGGTTTCAATCAAGACCTTCTGCCTTAAAGCAAAAATTCTTCTGGATAGTATATCTTGATCATTATATTAAGATTTCCCTTGTTACAATTAATTTATAATTTCTAATAGATGGTATCTATATTCTGTGTAAAGATATGTAAAGACATTTCTTTTTTCAAGAAACTGGAATTAAGGCTTTGTGCCTAAAGGAAAGAAAATGTATCTTCCTAGTTCTTGTCTCCAATGCAACTATTATTTTCAATCAGTCTCTTTGTTCATACTCCTCTCTCCAATATCCTTTCCATTATTGTGGGTTTAATTTAGACTCTAAAAGTTAGATCATTATATATAGTACTAAATTTAATTCACATGTATATACACTAGTAAATATGAACATTTCTTTGAAAAGTATGTTTATCAAAGTGACATAGTACAGGTTTCATAAAATATAATTTTGACTTTTCTGTAGTCTTCTGTAAAAAGCTTTCTTTGGAAACTGTGTTTCTTTCTAGAAATAAAATGTAAATGAGCCGTTTTATTTATTCTACTTGATTTTACATTCTTATCAACTTCTAAACATTGCAGACAGGAATTGACCTACTCAGTCCTTATCTTCAATGCCCACTTGAGTTTACACCTAAATATAAATGTCTTCATAATGGTTGGTGTATAATGGGTAGTCAATGAATATTTGCTTGGTAAATAATAGATTATGATGGAAAGAAAAAGATATCCCAAAGTAATCTAAGAAGATTGCTATACATTTCTCAAGTTCTTAAATCTGCTACAGTATCTGCAATTGGTAACTTTAACAGTGTCAATGGCAAGGGATGTACTACTACCTCTCTACTTCATGAAACAGCATTTCAACTGTTAGAAGAGCTGTAGAAATGCTTTTCATTCAGCAAAAATAAATCTCTCTGTCTCTCTCTCACACACAGACACACACACACACACACAGACACACACGCACACGCACACACACACATACACACAAGCAAAACAAAACAAAACCCCCAGATCATTTTTATGCATTACAATCCTTCATTGTTTGTCCCTGGGTAAGTCCCTTGCTTCCCCAAAAAGTAGTTTAAGAAAAAGTCTAATTCTTTCTGTGGACACATATTTCCTGAATTTGACATCAAGTCCTAAAGTAGCCCTTTTAATGCCCGTCTGACTCTTACCTACAAATCTGAAAGACTGACTTTTGATGAGATCTTTGAAACAACCAATTTTTATACCAACCATTTCTGAAGGCTACACTGTTTCTAGTTTTATGAGATAATGACTTCTTTATATTTTGCACTAATTTTGTCAACTGATTCTTTTACTTTTCACCTGGATTATACTAGCTAATATAATATCTATCAAATCCAATTTATTTAGATCTTGAGTTTATACACAGAGTTATAAAATGTATACCAGTGTATTTCTGGACAAATCTTTAAACATTTTTTTTCCTGATGTGGAAGATTATGATAAATGTACCCATTCAGAATCCAGTGTCCATATGAAATACTAGTCTAAAAAATAGAGATAGACTTCAAACCCAAGTCTCTCTGCCTTTAACCTCTGTAGATGGCAAATATAAACAATTCTTATCACCTCATCAGTTTGTTTAAAATGCAGGACCTCCACTAGACAAGGCCCTAATGTGCCTACTTTGAGTCATTTTATGTGGCTGAAAAAAAAGTCTGCATTTCTTTTAAAGGTATGGTATATGTTAGAGTTTCCTCTAATTTTCACTGGCCTTATCCTAAATTATATTTATTCAGTGTATTTTTGCATTATCTTGGAAGTTTAAATTTATAATTTACCTTTTGTTCTAATGGTCATTTTCTATACACATGTATATAGTTCTGTCTTCTTCAACTTCTGCAAACACTACAATTCTAATCCACCCGTTTGATTTGCTTCCTTTACTTCTAATGGAGTTATCCTATCCCTGTGAAAAAAAAAGAGCAGGACATTTTTTTTTTATGCTGCCTATGGCAATTAGTGATTTATTTCAAACATTGTTTATAACAAAAGGAAAACAGAACTCTCTAAGTTTCTAACATGATGGTTTATTTTAAAATATAAAATTGAGAACTATAGTGTTTCTAGGTTAGTTGATTGATCTTTTTTCCTTAAAGATTTTCTTCAAATGATATTTTAATGTCTTTTCTGGTTTTTTTCTGAGCTCAAAGTTCAACTTGTTTCTCTTAAGTCATTACTTGATTGCTAAGCCCTATATTACTCAGGTGTCCTTTGTGCCTCATTTTAATTTTTGGAATGTTTTGAATTCTGGGGTTATTCCTGAAGATACCCCTCAACACAGTGGTGAAACTAGAAATCTCTAAGAGAAAGTGAAACAGAAGGGTGATTTGAAGAACCCCAAATCCTGCTCTCTGTATCAGTCCTGAACCCTCTTGAACCATTTGCAAACCTGCACATGGTGAGAATGACTACTCTGTGGTTCTCCTTTGCAATTAAGTACAGCATTGCAACGTAAAAAGAGGCAGATGTTGACACCCACCTGCCGGTTTGTACCAGCTGCATACGTATTCACTTTATATTTTTGGAAGGAAACTTAATTCCTCTGTGACGAAAACACTGCAAAATTGTAACCAGCTTATCAGCCTAATTTCTGTAAGACAACATATTTTCAACTCGCAGTCCCTCAATATTTCTAGTAGAATAGTTGAACAAAAAAATAAAATTATACTTTGATGCAGACTTTTATTCACTTGTTTGGAATCTTACGTGTAACTCAGTTATCATCTTCGGGTTCTAGGATTAAGAAAATTCACTTTTGTTTAAAGTGTTAATCATTACTTACTGGCAGTCTTTCTTACCAGGAGCCAAGTTCTTTTAGACCTTGGGGCAATAGCTGCTTCAGCTGTTGTTGTTCTTTAGCTAGTCTCTCATCTTTCCTTAGCCACATTCCCTTAACCCCCATTGTCTTCAAAGAGGTGGCAAGAATAAAGAGGGGGAAAAGCTTGTGCAGCGCTTATCTGAATTACAAGTACACAAAAACCATGGGGAACAAGAATACAAGAAAGGCCTTAACCCATTGTATAATGACTTGCCTTTCAGGTTCCTCTATCTTTCTCTCTCCCATTCTTCAAATTCAGATGTTCCTCAGTAATTTGTCTTTGGTCCATACCTGTTTTGTTATATGCTCCCTCTCATAGACTACAATAGCTTTAATTAACATCCCAATATTTATACTTCCTAAATCAAAGTCTGTAATAGTAACCTGTCATTGCTTTCCTTTCAGTCCTGTCATCTTCCACGTCTTTAAATTCAGGTATCATAATGTAAAACTCTTCTACCTGGATATTCTTTTGGCATTTTAAACTGAAAATTAGTCATGCCATCTTTCTTCTCACAAAAATATTCTCCAGATTTAATTCCCTCTCCTTCAAGCTTCAGGCATCAAATCCTCCCCTCATTTTCTTGCTTTAAAGCCACCAATAACCAAGTTTTATCACTTTTATCATCTATTAATTCTCATCCATTCCTAAGGTTATTTTTGTAGCTCAGGGTTTACATTGCTTGGGCTATTATTATACCCACGCTCCCCACTATATTTCTATTCATATTTTTGTGTTTGAGTTCCAGAGAAGTTGCAAAGTTGCTGTGTGAACTTGTAGATAATCCAGCTAATTCAGTGTTCTATCTGAAAACCAATGAGAAAACACTAATTCTTAGGGACTTTTAAATAATATATATTATTATATAATATATATACTATAATGTAAGTGTCTCAGACAGTATATATTATATATATTTTAGCATACTGCATGTGACATACTTATGCATTTGATAAATGCTATTACTTGTTATTATCACAGAATAATTATAGAATAATTATCAATCACATCCATAAATCTGCAATCTATTTTATACATAATTTATGGGTTTCATTTTCCCATAATACAATGTTAATTTTGTCATTCAATAATTGAAAGTATTGATGTGGTTTATATTGTTCTATAGAATAGTGTAAAACCTTATTAGTTTGAAATTCCAAGTCCTCTATAATTTGATTTTTCACAAATTACCAGCTTATCTCCTACTTTTAATTTTTTCCCTCAGATTTTATTCAAAATGAATTAGTGATAATTCTGTACTTTGTATTATGGTTTATCACTTCAAAGGAAATGTTTTGCTCCAGACATTCCTTCCATTTAGACATTCTACCAGTCTAACAAAGACCTGTTGAAATGTAAAAGAAGGCAAGGAAAGAAGGAAGGGAGGCAGGGAGGGTGGGATGGAGAGAGGGAGGAAGGAAGGAAGGAAAGGAGGGAAAGAAAGAAAGAAAGGAAGGAAGGAAGAAAGAAAGAAACTAGATGTAATCTATATTGAATCTATATTGACTAAATTGACTAAATTCCCATTACAGTTGATTTGTACCTCTATTGTGTAAATTTTTCTGTTATGTTGCAGAGCACTTATTTAAGATATACTAAACATGAAAACATGAATTTTAAATTCTAATTACATTGTATTGGATAAAATATATTAATGAAACTCTTTAATAAAAGCATAAATAAATCATATTTGGCTGCTATTGAATTATGTGGGTTCTTGTAGCTGTTCTCTTTTCTTACATTTTAGAGCCCCTGAGTGTATCTTAATTTTGTTTCTCCCACAAAGACCTGAGTTAAGGGCTTGGGTATAGGTAATTTAATCACGAGTTATCCTCAAATCATCAGGGCAAGACAGGAGGAAAATTCCAAAAGTATATTATTGAGTTTGTTAAAACTTTGAGCAACTGAGTGGGGCTCAAGCCTGGTGGAGACCACCTAAGGAACTATGTAGAATGTTCCTCAGGATTTTCTCTCTGAAGATTGGAGAGCTTGGATACTTATCCATAAATTCCCACTCCAACTTCATTGCTCCTAGAATGTGAACTCCCCTGCACTTCTATGCAGTTTCTACCCACACAGGCCACCTGTGACTTTAGAAGAAAAAGTCTTGAAGCACCAAAGAAGAATGGCTGGCAGTGTGCACAAAACTGTCCACCATACCTGGGTTGAAATCAAAGGTAGGCTAAGGAGATGTAAAACAAGGAACCAAGCACATCTGCTGCAGGATGATGAGAACTGGGCCACTATTACCAGCTTTGGGGCATAGCACCTACCCCTGTGGTTTCCTTACTCTTCTCCCATATCTTTTAAATAGTATCCTTATTACACTTTTCTCAAATTATCCAATTTGAGTGTACTATTTGTTTCCTGCCAGGACCCTGCCAGATACTCCCTTTGTCAGTAGTGGTTGCCATAGGACATAGTGTTGCCAAATAGCCAGAAGCCAGTCTGCTTTTCCTCACTTTTGACCAGACTTCCCATGTTGTATCAAACAACATTCAATACTCATATCCACCTCCTAAACCCACTACTGAAAAAAGTGGGTTGATTATATTTCATTAAAGTATGTCTGTATTTGCCAGGTTTTATGTCTCTATAAGGTAAATAATGTAGATGTGTTTAGTGGAGCACTGAGATAGAGTAAGCCCCTCTAGGAGGAAAAAGACAAAAATAAATATTCTCTACAGAGCCCTCTGGCCAAGAAGAAATGGATAGACAATTTATCTCTGGCACCGTACAACTGAGGACATGAAACATAATAGTTTTAAGTATTACTTATAATAGCAAAATTTTATATAATATGGTTTTTGGAGGTCTAATTTCAATTATAAAAGCATTTCTAAAGTTGTGTCGTTATTAAACATAGCAAAGTACTCTACGTCTCTGTCAAGTTATCTGATCAAAGTGTCTTGAAGAAAGATCTTTTAAATAAATGAACATGAGGATTCCTTTGTTATTGAATGACAGGACTACAAATTGTGTATGGTAGTTTGTGGCAAAGAAAATTATATTGAAAATAAATGCATTCTGTCACTGGTATTTTTATTTTTGTCACTGTAGAAAAATGCTTTTCACTAAAAGAGTAATTTATTAGAGAGTAGATACTTGGTTTGGTTTTATAAGCATAATTTCTTTATATATTTTATAAATAAGAGCAGAACATATTTGCTCTTATGATTTATATTTGCTCAGTATGATTTTTTTCCCATAGAGATGGAGTGAGAGACCCATAGGTCATAATGGTAAATATTGTGAGGGTGGGAACACAATTACCAAAGCTGAGGAAATAAGTTACGTTGCACCATACTTTTTTTTCCTGTGTTATAAACAAGTATTTATTTTTCTTTTAAACAAGTTCTAGCACAAGTTATTGATATTAAAATTTTTCTTCATAATAGAATAAAATCTTAAGTTGTTTTTCCCCTTTGGGGAGGGCTAGTAGTATCCAATCAACTTTTAACGTACTGAATTACTCTCTCATTTATGCAAAAATGGAAATGTATTTTAATGGGTTATATCCAAGTTTTTATTGAATTATAGTTGATTTACAATATTGCGTTAGTTTCAGGTGTACAGCAAATTCAGTTATACACGTATATGTGTTTCTTCAAATTTTTTTCCATTATAAGTTATTACAGCATATTGACTATAGTTCCCTGTGCTATACAGTAAATCCTTGTTGTTTATTTTATGTATAATGATGTGTATCTGTTAATCCTATTTATCCCTTTCACCCTGCTTTCTCCTTTGGAAACCGTTTCTTTTTTTATGTCTGTGAGTTTGTTTCTGTTTTTTAAATAAGTTCATTTGCATCATTTTTTTAGATTTCACCTAGGTGATATCATATGATATTTGTCTTTTTCTGTCTGACTTACTGCACTCCGTATGATAATCTCTATGTCCATCCATCCAATTCTTTTTTACTTTTGTATTTTGCTTTAAGTGATTTTACATATAAGCTCTTAGGTTTATTTCCATATCATAATATCTAAATGAGTACTAAAATCTGAAAGAAAATTAAGTGGTGAGACTAAATTCATAGAGGATAGAAGATTCAGTGAGATTTAAGTAGCCAAAATTTTAGAAATACAATGAGTAGGTTTACATTGTTCTAAGGTTGAAATCTGATGTTCTTTCATCCAATGTCTCATTCCTTCACATACTCATTGATTCAAAAACATTTGAGCACTTATTTTGAGCCATGCATTCTACTAGTTGCTAAGGATGCAAAAATTGATCAGACCTTGTGAATCTGACCTCACGGACCTTGCAATTTAATAAAGAAGACTGATTTTAATAAATAATCAACTATTTAATTACACATTAATAATTTCTTTATAATAGTATAAGAAAACATGCTACAAGGAAGATTGAAATTCTCTGTGATATCAATGAGCTGAGATCAGGTGGGCTAGTACTGTAGTTAACTAAGGAAAGGGAGTGGGAATAAAGTTGCTGAAATATTCTAATTTAAGGAAAAGATTTATGAAAATATCCTGATGTGCAAAGAATCATCATCACAATGTTGGGAGTGTAGAGATTGTCAAGAAAAGGTTCAAAGTACCTGGAGTAGTAACCAGGTGCTGATTCTTATAGAAACTTTAGATTCTGATAAGAATTATATTCTTTATCTTAAGAAAAATTAGGATGACATATCCAAATTTGCATTTTCAAAAATTTATTTTAGGCACTATGTGCTGACCCATTTGGAGGGGCCAATAGAGGATGAATATTTGTCCATTATGGTGCAGTTTCTGGACTATGTGGAAGGCCACATCCAGATGGAAAATCAAGACAGAGGCTACAAAGATGTATTTGTGAGATACAGTGAGGAAGTAAAATGAAAGGGACCTAGTGATTAATTATATAAAGAAGAAATCAAATGTGATTCCTGCATTTTCATCCTGGGGAAAATAAACCCATCCTGCCTCTATAAAGTTAGAGAACACTTGGAGATGATTCAGTTCTTGGAGGGGGATAAATTATATGTTTAATTTAGGACACACTGAGTTTGAAGAAATTTTAACAAGTGCAAAGAGATGTTTAATAGCAGTTGGTTATATTGGTCCTTAGTTTAAAAGTCTGGGCTAAGTCCATACACTGAAAAGATATCCATGGAAATATTACCACTGTGGAAAATTTTTTCTATGGAGGGAGTCTGGAGAGGAAGGACAAGGAGATTTTTCACTGTTTCTTGAGCTATGTCAACATTTAACTGCTGATAGAGGTGAAGGAGTCTTTAAAGAACCAGAAACTAGAGAGGAATTAAAAAAAGACATGATTTAGCAGAATTGAAGGAAAGTGTTTCAGAAAGGAATAAGTGATTGGCTCTGACAAACATTGAATGAAGCACAAGATGACAATATTTAAAAACACCATTGAATTTAAAAACACAGAGGCCATTGATGACATTGGCAAGAAGCGTTTCCATTGGGTCTAATAGGTTACCAACTACATTGGAGCTGAAGAAATGAAATCAATAATTACCAAGAAATCTTTTAATATTTGGATCTATAGAGAAAAGATATACTTGGATGGCTAAATTACATTTGACAACAGTACCTTGCAAAACAACTCTTATCATTAAAAAGGACTTCTATAATTTAAAAATTCAGTTATAGCCACAATCCCTAATTTTGAACATTTTTGGGGAAAAAAATATTGTAATATTGTATTCCCAAAATATGTGACTGAGTTATTATATGACTGTATATAATTTTTGACCTCACAGCTTTTTCAACCATAAGTACAGCTTATAACTATAAATAATAATGCAAGGAATAAAATAGTTAACAGATATCAAGCTGACTATTTTTTAGATAAAAGAGGAACTGGTACAATACAAAGTAACTTTCATAAAAATCAAGATGTCCAAGGAAGATGGGGGTTTTTCAAATCTAGTTTCAGAAATATACTTTGTGCCAAGGGAGAAATAGTTTTGAAGAGGCAATTTGTAATTGGCTTTTCCTGTTGTCAGTAATGGGCCAAAACATGTAGTGTTGTTTGGAAGTTCTAGAAGTGTTCAACATTGATTTCTCACCTTAGTTTTGAGTGCCACATCTGTTTTAGTGTGTTTTTCATACACAATGGTTAAGACTCTAATCATGCCACTTCTTTGAGTTAATCTCTAATATGATTCTTCATTCCACATTAGTATCATTTTCTTGATCTCTATCATTCTTCATTTTATTTCAGATTATGTTCTTTCCTGCCTTCCCATCCTCCCTCCTTGAGGTCATGATCTGTCTTTACTAATATAGCTCTAAGTCTTCCTTATTACTTTCCAAGTATTATGTTTGTTTTGTTTTAATTGAAAAATTGAAAGAAAAGGAAGAATAATTCTTAAGCTTTAAGGAGTTTTTAGTTTTAAACCATGCATTATTTAAACTAGAATTTTAAGATAAACTTGAAGTCTCTCTATATAAATCTCTATAATGATTTAGAGTACCAAAATCATTACACTTAGGAGAGATATTAGTTTCCTGTATATCAGGAAAAATAATTCATAGCTCTGCTTATTAACTAATCTGCACATTTAAGTATATTTATCTTTAGAAATTTCTTCCATATTTGAATTTCATAATTTCTCAAGCAGTTTTGTTCTAAGATTATATACTATCTCAAGTTGAGAAATAGAAGCATTGATTATCTACACAATATCTCTTCAGGTCTGCGATCTTATTTTCACATTTTCTAACAATGTCTTCTCTACTTTTCATACTCCTAATAAATTGAAAAGTTTTTCATTAAGCCTGCTCTTTCATCTTTTTCTATATCTTAAATTAGTCATATGTTAGTTCCCTAAAATGTACAGGTACACGTGTGTGTGTGGCAAGAAAATCTATGGAGATATTTGATTGTGTTGTCTTCTGTTTTATTCCCTCTTTCTCCTAATTTGCTTTTTCAAAAATTGTGTAGGCATTTTGCATGTTGTTGATTTAAGGGAAGAATATCCTTTAGTGTTGAAAGTATTAACCTTCCATTCCTTGCTTTTGTTTCCTTTGAAGGCTGAGTATTTTGTATGGATTTTGCTCTAGAAGAGAGAACTAAGTAAGCTCTTTTGAGGAACAGCCTAAAAGAAAGGAAGATCCCTGAAGCCTAGAGAGGAGACGCGGGTCTGATACTTTGAGATGGATGGTGATATAGGCTTCACTCTTTTGCTGAGTTCCAAAGAGTTAAAGGCATCTAGGGCCAGTGTCATCAGGTGGCTACAGAATATCTAGGGAGCTTATAACATAGGCACTGGTTTTCCAGGCTTGGCAAAGATACCCATGCCTTTATATGGCAAAGAACCAAGTCGCTAGACCTTAAGGGGCCGTCTCCAACTTGAACAGTGGGCAACTCAGTGGGAACCACTGAGAACCCACCTCTAGGAACCTCACTGAATGTATTGGAAACCTCAATATTGACAGAGTGAATTTTTCATCAGCCAAGTGAAATGGAGGACAGGAAGTCACATTTAATTACAGTTAATTTTTGAAAAGTTAAGTGTTAGCTACTGCACTTATAATATTTTAAAGAAAGTAATAGATGGATTGACAACATAATATTGATCAGATAATTATGAGTCCTCTTCCTCTCATTTGCCATGCATCAGCAAGATTCCCCTCCTTCTGTTCTGATTTTCACTAAGATTGTTTCTGCATTAAGCCTGTGCACTTACTGTCCCCTCAACCTGAATGGCATAGCAGACTCCTTGCTATTCAAGCCTGACTCAGTTAACATACCACCTTCTCAGTGAGACTGTCACTGAAAGCGAAATTTATATTATGCCTCCTATGAAGAGTCACTCTTTGTTAGCTTTGTAGCACTTACTCAAAATGAAATTATCTTGTTAATTTATTGATGTGCTTTTATATTGTTTAAATTGCCCACTAGAAGGTAATTTCCATGAGCACAGTGGCTTTGGCTGTCTTTCCTACTTATCTAAGCCAATCACACAGTTAGGGCTCCGTGAATAATTCTTAAATGAATGAATACTAGCCTCTACTCTATTTGCATCCTGGAAGACTTCATGAGTGTATTCATTTATTATTTCATTTTTTATGATTTGTAACTTCTGATTACACACTATTTTAGATTCCATAGTGCATGATGCATTTCCATAATCTCTGAATGGTCTATTCCTAAACTTATCACCATTATAAAGTTTTAAACAAGCAGAAATTCTTCTCAATTTTTTTTCTCATATTGTATAAAATATATCAGGATACTTACCACCCTATATTTTTATTGTTGTTTATGCAGACTTAGTGAAGCACTGAGTAAGACACACAAGAACAAAAGATTTATTAAGACTTTAAAAGAAACATCAAGTTTTGTTCAGTTTTCCAAGGTAGGCTGTTATTTAAAAGAGTTAATGAACTAGAGGTATGTAATTCTGAGAAACAGATACAATTAAGCAAAGTATTGATTTACCCATTAGAAGACAATTAATCATTTTTGCTCTAAACAAAATGGGAAACTTTTGTTGTTAATGAAGAATCTCGTTTCTCACTACAATTTTAGATTGCAAGGTTAAACTAGATTTTTCCATGTTTCATAATACTGTAGATATTTCTCCTAGTCTTGGAACAAGTGATACATAGATAACAAGGATCTCTGTAAATAACACAAAGAATAGTGCAACCTAAAATAACTATTAATACGAAAATAGAAATTGTACATCACAAGGAATCAACTTTGATAATAATTATTATTAATTTTGCTTATGGTCCCAATAAGTGAAAGAGAACATGGCTTCTGTGTATTTTCCTTAACTTCACAACTGTTGAGGGTAAAAGAGGATCTCATAGCCTCAAATTTTATGGTAGATGGGTTTTAATAAAACCCCCACCCCTTCTTCTTAGGGTATAAAAGGCAGAAAAAGGATCTAGTCCTGTTAATTCTCTGCTATTCCTTCACGTATTAGAACCTTCAAACTTTTTCGATTGTACCCTAATGTAATCATGAATTTTCCATTGCCATCCAGCACATACATAGGCGTGTGTGCACACACACACACATTTGTGTGTGCAATTAAAGCAAAATTTTTTAAAAAACAATATTTTCCTTTACAACATCAGGCATTTAAAAAATTTTCATTGGAGTATAGTTGATGTATAATGTTGTGTTAATTTCAGGTGTACAGCAAAGTGAATCAGTTATACATATATCCACTCTTTTAGATTATTTTCCCATATAGGCCATTACAAGGTATTGAGTAGAGTTGCCTCTGCTATACATGTGACGTGTTTTGTTAAATTCTATTCCATATGAAAAAATGCTAGGTGAATGACTTGAAGTTTGAAAACTGTTGTCTTAGATTGAAGGAGGGCTTTGTTCTTTGCATGGCCCTACATGGATTTACATAGCACTGGGTTGTATAAAATTCTCTTGGCATCGGGAGGCCTTTGTTATTTTTCTTTCAAAGGGAGAGACTTGTGTGGAGGAGCCAAGGTTGGCATTCTTCACAGATACCCTTTCTGCTGTTAGTATGAATCGTGAGAGGATTTTAACCAAAAATCAAGGTCAAGGCATGAGTAAGCATTGTAACGTGATATTTAGTAATTTCAGTGTTCATTAATTCCAACTAACCTTGTACACTTTTTCAGAAATTACTTGACTGATCACAAGCACAATGGCAAGATGATTGGTGGTTCCTTAGTTTCAGTCACTGGGGAGGGTTAATTGGAGGCCTAAATGCCTGTCTCCACTGGCTTACCAGTTATTAGAGATATTATGCTATAAGTCAGATATCAGATGGCATTTTACAGTGACAGGTTTGGGATAGTTACTCTGTCATACTGCATTACTGCAGCTAGCAGGACTGAGTCAGTAACTAAATCATGTCATCTCATAAAGATCAAGATAGATCTTCCTTGAGGCTATAGTGGGAGAACAGA
Organism: Pseudorca crassidens; assembly: GCF_039906515.1. Classification (NCBI taxonomy): domain Eukaryota; kingdom Metazoa; phylum Chordata; class Mammalia; order Artiodactyla; family Delphinidae; genus Pseudorca; species Pseudorca crassidens. Next base: position 41,901,002 of record NC_090311.1, on the reverse strand, counting down.
GAAATACAGAGGATTGCACAAACATCCAGATGACCTCTAACTGTATCAGGTCATTAACGTACAGTGGAAGGGAAGAGAGAACAAGTATATTCTTGTGACTCTCCACAGGAAACTATCCAGTTGATCTGAAGGTCCTGCCCACAAATTCTACCGCATGGTAGTTCTAATACTAAGCCTATTACTGACTTGTGCCCATAGAGTTAAATATCAAAAGACTGTGAACATTGTTTCTAAGAGATTTATCTATAGCACAATTCAGAATGTATCAGCAGAATATCCATGCTTAAATTATCTGATTCCTCAAGTAGAATATTCACCTAAGTATTCCAGATTTACAAACTTAGTCTTTAAGAAATTTACAGTTATTTAAAATCAGCAGACTTTTAGACTTTCAAATCTATGGCAAATATTCCTTCAGGTAATACAGTGTTTTACTAATATTAAGAAATTTTGGAAAGTAGTTTAACTTTAAATATCACCATTTTTGAAAATGGGGAATGCTCACTTTAGAATCAGTAAAAGTATTCTAAAATGTCTTTTAAGTTTTTTTTTTTTTTAAAAAATAATGAAGCACAGTCTAATCTCATGGATAAAATCCGGGTTCATGTATGACATATAGTTTTCTCTCTTTAGTCCCATGCCATTTACTTTTTGAAGAAAGAAGCCCAGTTGTCTTTTAGAACATCCCATATTTTAAATCTGCGTAATTGCTTTCTTGTAGGATTTTTCAAATTGTTCCTTCAGAACAAGGGCCAGTAAACTATGACCTGTGTGTCAAATCCATCCTGTGACTCACTTTTATATGGCATTCTAGCTAAGGATGAGCTTTAATAAAGGTTACTGTTAAAACTGACTGAAGAAATAAACAAATAAGAAAAAGAATATGCAGTAGAGGTAATATGTGGCCCAAAAGCCTAGAATAGTTACTATGTACCCTTTAGGCAAGAATGTTGCTGACCAACCCCTGCTTATATAACTATGTAAAACATTATGACAAGATTAGTTTATTAGTTAGATGGGCACTGCACATTATATTACCTCAGAAACCAAAGTTGTCCCACTATGAAATATGCTATTTCTGAGAATTTGGTTACTTTATCTTCTTTGAATTAAGAAGCCTTTTGATGGTTGATTTGGATGGCTTAAAATAATATCTAGGGAAATTTAAGTTAACTATATTTTCCCCAATAAATTCCTTATGGTAAAAATAGAGATTCTTAATCTTTCTCTGCTTTTTCTTTTCAAAAATCCTTTGCAGAATCTTGTACTGGAAAGTGTTAGGATTTGATTTCATTGAGGTGTATGAACAGTTTTAAGACATTAGACATATCATGTCACTTAAAGTCTATAAATTCAGTAGGTAAAGCATAGAGTTAAAATAGGTGTTGCTAAATAAGCAATTCTGGATGAGGAGAATTACAAAATACAAAAAGAGCAAAGAAGTTTCACTGTAGTTTCCAAGTTTTTTTTTCCCTCCCTGACTAGTCAAGCTAGATTTTAAAGTTGTGGCAAAAATATTACTCTTTGTTTCTGATTGAATTGGAATCTGTTTCCTTGTTGAGTTATCACGTATGACACAGCTTTAGAAATGATGTTATGATATTTAGCAGGAAAGATAATTAAATCAGCATTAATGACACAGGGTGTTTAATAAGTAATGAAATAAGTAAAGAATTGAAGATAAAGAAAAAAAAGAAAAGAGAAAAAAATTGGAAGTCAGAGTAGAGAATTAAAATACAGTTGGAGTAGCTGGGCAACTGGGAAAGAATAAATCCATGAGCTAATTAGAGATAAGGCCCTCTGGGAATGGTTTGACTCTAGGAATCAATCAATAAGAGATGCATATCCAAGTATATACTAAATGAATCTCAGAATGAATTCCTTAATAAACACAAATCTGAGGATCCCAAAGTTACTAGAATTTTTATCTTCTAAAATAATTCAAATTTATCTTACTCTGAATTAAAATAATTGACTGATTTTGAAAATGTGATAATCTACTATGGGAGAGAATTTCTCTAAAAACATGATTCCCTTGAATCAGAGAGTGGTGGTTATATAGTAATGGGCAATTTGGGATAGTGTGGGATAGAAATACAGTTCTAACAAGAAGCTCCACTCATTATTATTGATGAACCTGAAAAGTGGCTTCCACACTATCTTCTTCATTGACCTGTTTTCAGTTCTGAAAATTCCAGTATTTCTATGATTCAAAGGTTATATAATGTGGAAATACCAATATGTTCATTGTGAGGGTCAACAAATTTAAACTTCACCACCCATCCTGACATAAAAATACTGCCTCATTTTGCTATAAGAGCCTGGATGATGCTTATACTCTAACTTCAAAATTGATGTCCCTAGTATACAGGGATAATGAAAATTAAGGCTGACATCATTTAACTAGCAGCGTATTAGAAGGTTATCATGGGCCCCATGGCGCTTCCTAAACTGTGGGATTTGTGCGATATACCAGATCAAAAATCTCTAAAATCTTCACAAAGATTTTATCCTTTAAAAAATTAAGATAATTACTAAACCTCTTTCCCAAGGTTTTCTATAACAATATAGCCTACAGAACTCTGACCATCTACACCATGATGTCTTCAGGTGTGGGTCATTAAAAGCCTACCCAACCTTAATTTTTGCTTAGTTCATAGAAAAAAGATATGAGCTTGAATATAATTTATACAATTACTCTTTTATTTCTAAATGGTTAATTTATATTGCAACACACTGAAATACCAGTCATCACATATAATCCATAGAAATTAAATCCAAGAAATGAAATGAGAAAGGCAGTATAATAGGGTCAAACACCAAAGCTTATATAATAGTTATAGCTTACATTTTTTCCTTCTTAAAAAATATGTACCAAATAAATGATTATTATAAATGTACTTAAAGTACATTAGAGTACTTAGAGTACAAGTACGTTTGGCTATCCCCCCCAAAGAAAATTTTATGTATGCTTATAGGTTTGTGCGAAATACCAGTTGTAATAATACTTGGGCTCATGTAAATTCTATTTTTCACAATCTTAAAATAAGGAGATGAATAAATTTGTAAGAACTCATAGGGATCTTCACTAATTTTAAAGTATTCATAAACTATGAAGAATATTTATACTTTATATTTTCTATATAATTTTTCTAATGTTTTTATTTTATAGAAAAAAGTCAGTCTTTTTTTAAGGCTTCTTTGTGTCTGCTGCTTTGTAGATGTCAGAATGCTATTTTTGACATCTGAAGTTAAGGCCCCAAATTCACAGTTTAAAGACATGTACTTGCTTTTATAGGTTTGCCTTTGAAAAAATGAAATTCGTTGTGCATATTTCCATGTAATTGAAAATAACAAAGGATCGGGTGAAGCCACATTGGGTGATAAAATATTCTTATGAATAAAGAGAACACAGGTTTTTTTTAAAGCTGCATATTTTTATATTTTGAAAAAACTCAACATCAGAGGATTCTTTTTTTTTTTTAACATCTTTATTGGAGTATAATTGCTTTACAATGGTGTGTTAGTTTCTGCTTTATAACAAAGTGAATCAGCTATAAGTATACGTATATCCCCATATCTCCTCCCTCTTGCATCTCTCTCCCACCCTCCCTATCCCACCCCTCTATGTTATCACAAAGTACCAAATTCAAATTTCTTTGAAATTTGGTATATTTTTGACATTTATGTTTATAACTTTTCTCCTTTCAAGTGAATGTGAATTTAATAACAGCAAAATTATATAGAAGAGGCCAGTTAGATTTCAGATGGAAGTGTTTGAAAAAATGTTATTTTCAGAATACCTATAAATAAGAAACATTTTTAAGTTATTGCTATAAGTTCTGATTAATTTTGTTGAATGAGGGATGGTTGATATTTTCATGACATTAAAGTAAAATTTATCTTATTCGTTTACAAAATTCAATATATTTTTTATGTAGATTCTCTCATTTTTGTGTTACTGATCTCTCTCTACTTGACCATTCCCAGCTGCTTTCAAGCATGTTCTTATACTCACATTTTAAAGGCTCCAGCCTCTCTTCTCTTTTTACCTTCATGGCACAACTCTTCAAATGTGTTTTGTGTATTGCCTATCACCACTGGTTCATTCTTCAGCAACTCAAATCCGGTGTCAGTGCCATTTTCCCAGTTATGTCCATATTGTCAAATACATGAGACACTTCTCTGACTCCTTACTGGAACTCTCAACAGAATTTGACAGAATTGGTCACACTTTACTTCTTTAAACACTGTCTTATAATGGTTTCCATAGCACCAAGTATTTCTGGTTTTCTTTCTCTGTTGCTGATTAAAATTAGTCTTCTACACTACCTTAATTATTACAATTCATCAAGGTTTTTTCCTAGACTCTCTTATCTGTTCCTTTGAATTCTTATTATTCTAGTGTTCTTTTGTTCCCTTTGAGACATAGACATTCGTACAAACATATCTAGCTATGTCTTTATCAATTGATTGATCAACTATTTCATTTCCAGTTCTCAAAGGTAAATTCCTCCCCATTGTTAAACTTGCTCCTTTATGTGGTAACAATGTCTTCTGTATGTGCAGTGGAGACCATTTTCCATGATAGTCTTCTGGTTCTTAGACTGTGGACAGACGACCTTTGAAAGTAATTTTGATTTGCCTTAGAAAGTCACAGCAGGAATTCATTGATCCAAGACAAGTTTTTATATGGAGCTTGTATTCCCTAGATTTATACTTTATTTCCAGGAGTGAAAGAGGCATGGAATTCCTCTGCAGAGAGGAATCACTCTATTTTTACATGATTCCTTCATACTTTCCTATGCTAATAGGCAGAATGTATCAAGACTCTACTTCACAGGAGACAAAGACAAGCAGCCATTCATGACATCTGCCTTATTGTAAATCATTCAGTTCCAACTCTCATGTATGGTTGTTAAAAGATACCAGTTTTATTTTCAGCTCTACTGCTAAACAAGTCATGTAATTTTAGGCAAGCCTCCTCAACTATCTGATCTAACACCTGTCGTTTGTCCCTAATAGATATATTGGGAAGGTCAACATACATATTACAGCTACTTTTTTTTAAATGAAAAAATGCCTGAGACATGTAAAACATTAGTATCATTGTGATGAAAGAGCACAGGACAGGAAACCAGAAAACCCATCTTCTAATCAATCATCTTTTAATTAGGTCTGTGACCCTGTGTATATGAAATTAGTAAGTGTTTGCAAGGCCAAGATAATCTTCAATTTCAATTTTTAAATCGGTTTACTTTCTATTGACACATTAAACTAAAAATATTTGCTTATATATAGTAGTCAGTAGGCCTGCCTTTTTTCTTTTTGCAATGACTTTCGATTCTAAGACTGTGAAAAGAACTTTCCCTGGTATAATTATATCTATATCTACTCAGTGAGTGGAATAATGTATTATATGAATCCAGTTATCATTGTTACATTAAGTTAATGTTCTTGAAGACAAATTACACCCATTTGTTGATAATAATGTTTTTTTGTGCAATGAATTAGCACTTTTAGAAAGAGAATGGCCAATACTACTGATTAAACAACATATTCACAAATAATCATCCGTGTTGAGCATGCATACAGTACAGTCTTTCCAAATCATGTTCAGTAGCATTTAAAATGCAAAATAAATGAAAATAAATTGGAACTTCAAAGCAAGAAATAGAAACTTACAAAGAGTATTGTGAAGCTTTCTTATTTCACAAATGATTATTGCTAGGAAGTGGAGTTTGTTTTTCTTTTAAAATTTTATTCAGGAAGCTTTGAATTGCCATAATAGTTTAGAGCAGGCAACTGGAACCACCTAATGTTCTTTCTTAAATTACCACACACACACACACACAAAAATTAAACAATACTGCTATCCCTAGGGTTTTTTTTCCCTTTCTATTTAATTCAGATCTAAACATTTGTCATTCACTTGACTGGAGACCAATCCAGTGTAACACTAAAAGGATGAAGAGAGTTTTAAATATTGCAAGGAACCTTGAACAACTTGACTAAAATGGTAACAGATTGGAACATAAACATCATGTTTATCATCTCAAAATTTCTAATTAGTAATGATGGTTTGTGCAAATATGTACTATGTATCTATATCTAATTTTTAAGATATCTTTTCACAAACAATACTGATTAAAAAAATATCAAAGGAAGGAAGAAAGAAGCTTATAAAACAGACTAAATGGAAAAGTCATAAAAGGAACTAATGAACTAAATTCATGAGTTTATGACTAATTACAATAAATGCTACCTTTATGATGTTTTGAAAAGACTTTCATAAACCTGAGGGCACAAATTGTAAACAATAGAATAGGCAATGATATTTTATGCAAATACTAAAAGCAATCTGCTTTAGCCATGTAATATCAGAAAATATATATTTAAAACAAATATATGTACACATATTGCCTTCTTTAAACATTATACATAGGTCCTTGCTATCATAACATGAAAATAAACAAATGGGAGGGGAAAAAAGGCTTGATAAGCTATATATCAATAGTATAATGGTTAAGAGCATGGGAATTTGAATAAGAAAATTTAATACTTGCCTTTGTCATTCATTAGTTGTATGACATTATGCAAATCACTTAATCTCCCTGTATCACCTCAACCCAATTATTAAATAAGATCCATAATAGTAAGTACTTGATAAGGTGACCAAGTGTTCCATTATGTCCTACTTAGAAGTTTCCTGGAAGGTAGGGTGTTCAGGGCTAACACCAGGACAGTCTTCGGAAAGTGAGAAATTTAGTCACCGTAACTGAGGAATAAATAATTTAAAGCACCTTAAGTTCTTCACATATTTTTTTTGCACAGTGAGTAGTTCTTATTACTACAAACAAAGATGTAAACATTTGAGTTCTTATATTTTCATTCATTCATCAATCTAGTCATTAATTATTTATTAAAATATATCATATCCTATATCCAAATTTAACAAATTTTAGATTGTCAAACTTGGATTTCTATTCAATTCTGTTTTCTTTTTATCTCCTGTCAAAATCTCTTTGAGATCTTCTACTTGTTTTTCTGGTTCACTATAATGTATCTAGGTGGGGAAGTATTTATACTTATTTTGCCAAAAAGATGAATAATGGAGGATTCTTAGTTGAAGAAAACATATATTAACAAGTACATACAGTAAATTGTTTATGCTGTTATGCATATTGCAGAGGAGTGAGCTACATGGAAAAAGGAATTGTCAGTTATGTCTGTGTATATTGTCATGAGGGTAAGGAAGTGTTCAGGGAGAAAACAAAAATCTTCATATGTAAATTAAAACTTGAAACACTTGAATGATGTGTAGCCTTTAGCCAGTTGAATTGGATGGAGAAGTCCTTAGGAAGAGAAAACATCTTGAACAAGCTGTGATCTTCCACAAGATTCCAGCTTCTTAGTTATCTCCATTCCAAATCTCTTGAACAAAGAAACAAACAAATGCTATTTTAGAAGCTTAGCTTCCATTACAATTTTATTGCATAGACCTGACCTGAGTATGTGTTTGCGGGGAGAGTTTTGATGTCCAAATGTTTAAATTGAGTTTTCTAGTTACCCAGAATTCATAAGATCAAAGAAGAAGATTTGGTTCCTATTCTCTAAAACCAGATTTTGTCATCCAAGAGATGAAAGCAAAGAAGAATGCAGTAGATTCAAGCACAGAATTGACAAAGGGATACAAAATGTAATTAATTAATTTCACTAAAGCTTATGGGCCAATTCCCATATGGGCCAAGATTGTTGACCGATTGAATATTAATTATTTGGTTGTTTTGGTTACCTGAAAACAGTAATAAAAAACCAGAGTATTGAGTCTATGCCAAAATACATTCCAAAACACATTTAAATGATATGAGGTTAGAAGTAAGAACATACTACTTTCTCCATGTTCTTTTCACAACTGTGCAAGTAGCTAGCTCCATGTTTAACTTGTTGCTTGCAGGTTCAAATAACATAACCTCTCATAGTCTTAATTTCTGATCTAAATTGGGAATACCAAAGATGCTTCATGTTATTGTGAGACTCAGAATAATAACATATGTGAAGTCATTTTCTTGGACTAGATCAATAGTTTTCCATTGAAAACTTTTAAGATTTGCTAGAAGTGACTAAAAGGAATGGAAGGGATAGAATTCAGATTTCTTCCATTCCCTATCATTTTCCACCTGAACAGTTGGTTCTTACTTTATTTTTTAAAGAGTTTTTGACAAGTATTAATTTTAAAAAAGAAAATTTCAAAATCTATGGTCCATATCTCTGTATTAAATACTAATTGTTGAATTAGCATGGCTATAACTTCTCTTCTCCAAAGAAACATAATAAATCTAAAATAATGCAAATGGCTCTTAGACAAATTTACTAAGAAGCACCATATGCTGTGAAAAATATATCCAGTTTGCCCTGCTGGAAATCATTTAGAATTGGATTTCAGGGGAGTTGTACCATATTGTATGGAAACTTTTTCCCAATTCAGAAAATAATATAAACAACTGTGAACTTTACTATGGGTTTTTTTCCTTAAACACACACACACACTCTTTAAAGAAATATAGCTGTAAAACAGAATGTCTCAACATTCCTTCTGGCCAATTTTTATAAACATTAAAGTTCTGTAAACAGTAGATTTACGTTATCAATTATTGAGTAGCTCATTATTGAATTGAAAACATGTTTTTCACAATATCTATTTAGTTCTTAGACTTCTTACAAAAACTTTGCAAATGCTTATCCAGCCTCTGCTAAGCTCCCATGCTTGGTCCACCCTAAGTCCAATGGGTCGAAGTGCTGCTTCTGATTAAATCTGCCTTGCTGTCTTGTAGGCTGTTTCATGTCAGTAGTTAGGTTGCTTGATGTTCACTATCTAACAAGAACAGACATATGTCCTAGTGTATTTGACTTTTTAAAAATTGTTTCCCCATGAAAATCTAATTTTGAATGAATTATCTCGTCATTGTGGTAGAGGAGAAGTTAAAATGTGAATGGAAGTTTTGTTTTCAGAAGAAGATAGATTGCCCCATTTTAAAAAATTATGTAAATTTGAAACCTCAGACCCATATCATTCAAATTAAATTTTATAACTGAACTGTATTGAAATACATTTTTCTTTAATCTGTTTGTGTTTTCCAACTGCAGTACATTCTAGCTTACTTACGTATTTTTAGAGAGTCTACCTTTTAGGTATTTTGGGTGTTTTGTTTAATCTTTTCCTTCAACTGCATTAATAACTTCCTTTCTGCGATATTTTCTTAATGAATGTGAAACAAAATCTCATAACAATAAAATTGATATGTATTATATAATCTCAATGATTTGAAAGTTGTCTGTTTTCCCTAAATTATGGTAATTTAAATGCTGGTTAGGTCAGCATTAATTTATAAAGGGAAATCGGATATATTTTAATTTCTCATAATCAAAAGGAAAACAAAATAAGCCTTGACTCATATAATCTCTCTCTGTATTTACTTGGCTAATTCTTGTTTGTTGTCTTTCTTTCCTACCAATCAGCGAATTCCTTCATTACAGCTTTCTCAGCAAATAGTACATTATTTCATAAATAGTAAGTACTCAGTGAATATTTTTGAATATTGGAAAGAAGGAGGAAAGGAAGATGGGAAGGTTAGAGGCCAGTCTTGAGAGTTTATAGGTCTATGAAACGTGCCAGTGAAGGATCAAAATACTTTTTTTTGTAACTACACTGATGATGTAATTAACTGAATTAGAGGCTTTATATTTTATTTATCTTCAGCTCCAATTTAGCATTCTAGTACAGAATAACATTCTAGTACTACATTAGTTTATTTTTTTAATTGACTAATGTTTGATCCAATTTAGACAGTATTTCAAGGCTGAGATTCTTGTATATAAAGAACATTAAATTGACCCTTTAAAATGCATTGTTAATAACCTTGTTGTGGCAATCATTTTGCATTAAGTATGCATATCAAATCATCTTCTTGTACACATTAAGCTTATATAATGTTATATGTTAGTTATACATCGATAAAGTTGAAAAAATTTTTAATGCATTAGTAAAGTTTTTTTTTGTTTTCATTGAACATATATAATGAAATTGGTTGATATTAAGATGAGGCCAGCTCCATTTCTCAAATTTTTTCAAATATTAAGCCTTCAGTAGCCTTAGTATTTCTTTTCACACTTATGGTTGCAAATAATGTAAGACCCAACACATAGGTTGTCCAGAATTTGGGTAGATTTCAGAGACTGCTCGATTAAGTATCTGACTCAAAATCTCTGAGTTTTTCTTGGTTATACCTTTTCTGGGAGCTCACTTTGACTTCAGGCTGCCTTCCTTCATGTAGAAAAATGGCAGTGTTAGCTTCAGGAGTCACATCTGCACACCAAAGTTTCAACTGGAGAATCAAGAAAGACTATATATGTTCCTGACTTTTCAGCAAAAGTCCAAAATACACTCTAAGTAGACTGAGATCACATGACCATTGTGACAGGAGAACAGCATGTACTGATTAGCTGAGCATCATTTGTTCATTTGTCTAGAACTGGATGTGGTACATACCTCTCCCAATACTCATGATACCAAAGAGAAATCAGGGTCCTGAGGAAAAGTCAAATTGGAATTGATACTGAGGACACAGAAAATGTGGACAACATGCTCATAACTTGTTTCCTCTCATGTTTTGAATATTTCCATATGGTAAATCCTTCCATATTTTCAGTGCTTCCATACCTTGAATCTTTTTATAATCTTAAAAGCTTCAAAGCCACCATAAATGTGTGATAAGTACAATGGTGAAAATAATGTTTCAAAAATAATGAAAAATATGAATTATTATATAGGCAAAATGAAGATAGCTGTGTAAACAAACCCAGGTCATTCTTATGTAGATTCAGAAAACTGAGAAGTGATAAGATCTCTTTGCAGAAAACAAAACAAAAATACTACCATGACTAATTTTCAAACAGGTTCTACATTTCTGGGATGGGGTGGTAAAATTTTTTGAGTGTTTTCAATTAGTTGCTTACTCCTTTTACATGCATACATATGTGTATATTGAATGAACCATACATATGTATATTATATAACATATATACCTAATATATAGGTATGTAAACACACACACATACTTATGTGTCCGCCTTGAGATATAAATACTTCTAGGGAAATTACAGCTTGTTGCTTTCTAGTTCTAGGGATGCCAAGTCTTACTACTTGAATTTGACACCTGTATGAGAAAAATGTGGTCTATTATTCAGGCACTTCAATAAGATGTTATGAAGCAGTAGTTATAAGCAAAACTCTGGATTTCAACTGCTCAGGAGAAAAACCCAGCTTCATCACTTCTTATCCATGTTATTTTGCCTAGGTTTTTTTTTTTTTTCGGTACGCGGGCCTCTCACGGTTGTGGCCTCTCCCGTTGAGGAGCACAGGCTCCTGACGCGCAGGCTCAGCGGCCATGGCTCTTGGGGCCAGCCGCTCCGCGGCATGTGGGATCCTCCCAGACCGGGGCACGAACCCGTGTCCCCTGCATCGGCAGGCGGACTCTCAACCACTGCGCCACTAGGGAAGCCCTTGCCTAGGTTTTTTGAGCTTCAGTTTCCTTACCCATGAAATGAACATAATCATGATACCTTTTTCACATGATTTTTGTCTTCACAACAATTAAGACAAGTTATCAGTTAAGATAACTCATGTGCACCTAAACTTTATCTACTGTATATAATTGCTCAACACATTTAGCCCATTCTATATTTATTAATATGATTATGAATTTATCACCCCAACAGTGATATTGACTCTCACTCCTAAATTCGGATGTATTTTGAATTTTCAGAGTTTTGTCTAGTAAGAAAATTCAATGGAGAAAGAGAAGTACAAAATCAGGTATAAATAATATACTAACTTTCATGTTTTCCCTCTGGAATTCTACTTTTAAAAACATATTTCATGTTTATTTTCTCAATAATGGGTGCCTGATGAATTTGTGGCTATAATTTGCTCTTGTGCAGTATTATCTATCTCAGGTTTTGCCAGTTTACTTATCTGGCTTGGCAGAAAGCAACACTGTAACCCCTGAGAGTCCCTGAGAGCAAAGCCTCTCCTCCTCACACTTTCCTTTGATGCCTTTCTACAGCTAGGGCTAGAGGAATGCATGGTCCAAGGTTGCACTCTTAAAAAGAACATACAGAGCATCGCCTGTGAGCATAGGACAAAAAGATATTCTTCCAAATCTCTTCTTCCCACCTGTCAAACTGCTGAGGAAAAGAAATTCCACAGAGGATTTTAAAAATAGGTAGCCACAAACCACAGATTGAATTTTGCCTTATGTTATTTTAAATCAGTTGCTCCTAAGACCTAACTAACATCATCTAGAGTCAAACTTTAATGAATATTTAAATAAGGCATGTCCTGTCTCTTAAGCTGTGAGATGGTGAATGAGTACCCACTCTATTATTTTTAAAGGGTAAATATACTATTTATATGTGTGTGAAATCTACTACACATTAAATATGTATATGTATACACACACATATATATGTATATGTATGTAGCAAGCTTCTATCGCCATTTATCGGAAGCCCTTACCTCCTTTCAATTCCTTAAAAGGTCATTGAGCTTCACAAATTGTATATAGATGCCATAATTTACTGAAGGCATGGGAGTAATGACAACAATCTAATATTAAACATCAATTTATTAGGTTAAGTCATATAAAATTGCTAGTTTTGGAAGTGAAAATATAGTTGAATATCTGCAATTTTATGTAGTTCAACCTAATGTTTAGGTACTGTGTTGTTGGTAAAAGCCGCTTTATAACAACTGATTCTAGGCACGTTCCCAAGTCTCCACTTTTAATCTCCTCTCTTATTTCTCTTTTTTCCCACTTTCTAGGCACCTTCTTCCCACTTGCTCAGTCCTTGGGCTTCCAGGAACCCATGAGCAAATGGCATTTCTGCTACTTTCTTACGTGGCATACTTTGGAGTACTTTTTATCAATTTTCTTCTCTCTCTTTATACAGGGCATGGGGAGAGGGTAGGGAGCTGTAGACATGTTTAGGGGGAGATACACATTTTCATAATTTATAGCCAAACTCACCCCCCAGAGGGATTTGATCTAACCAAAATATCATCTTCCTACCTGAAATCAGTCCAGATGATCAACACCAGCCGGCATTTGTAGCATTTTCCCCAAATTACATAATAACTAAGAATTACATTAACATGAACTGCAGATGTTATAATTTAGTGAAATTAACAATAAATTCAGACTTTTTTATTGAGATGAATTCAGGGATAGAAACTAAATTTATTGAGTGACCCCAGGTTACTGTATTTATTCACACCTGGTTATTCCAAGAACACTGAATTAGTTTTCAGGACAAATGCTTTGCTAAGTTTAATTCCCTCCTGCCTCATTTATTATAAAATCACAAGACAGTCACTATGCACAGTGTTTATTCTTTAATAAGTATTTAATATCAGGATTTTCTCAAAATTTCTTCTTTGTGAAAAGTTTTTCACATCATTGCTGTCTTCAAATTATTTCAACCTTGACATAGAACTGAACCATCATATTGTTCAGAAATAACAAGCCCAGTCTACGAACTGCTTGATTGTATTTTTATTCTTGTCTAATTAATCTAAGGTGAGAACTACCTAACAAGAGTTGCAATAATAGTAGCCCAAAATTTTTACAAGATTTGATATGTAAATCAAGTGTTAATATTTATAATACTTAAATTAGTTTTAGTATGTATTTAAATAGGTCTTCTATTGGTTGCATTTTTTTTTTTTTTTTTGATGGACACCTAGTCAGGAGAGCTAAATTCATAGCTTGGTTGTTCAAAATATGATTTGCTAAATCAGACTGACTATTGTAATTTGACTTGACAACATAGAAGCCTTGTGATCTGGGGCCAAATTACAGCTTGAGCTGCTGGAGTCTTTGTTTCTCTATCTGTAAAATGGGGATAATAAAATCTAGCTCTAGGGATTTGGAGAAGATTGAGTTAGATAATGTGTCAAGATTCAGCACATATTTATTGATACCTATTAGATATTATCATTGATATGCTTAAATATTGCGGGGGAAAATATGCTGGTTGACCAGAGATACAAATTATTCCTCAATTAAATAATTGCTGTAAGCAAAATTCATGCAGATAACCATAGATTATTACTGAATAATTTTAAGAAAATAGATTTTTTCATGAATTTTGTTAAAGCCCCTATTCTTCTTCCTTCTCACCTCCGTAGTTTTAGAAACTTCTCCCCATGTTTTTATTATTGTCTTTTTAGGATCTCACCAAAGCACTGGGAATTTTCTCATATATTTTCAAGTGATACCCTGATTTCCAATCATTATCAGAATGTAATTAATACATTGCATTTCTCTCTTCTGAAGCACATTTCCTTTGATTCCCATCTATTTAAATAATATTCCTTCTTTAAGGTTTACCTCAAATGAAATATGTTTCAATGATGTGCTTAATTTACAAATGATATAGAGTTTGTCTCTTTTAGAAGTTGTATTGCTTTGGAATTATGCTATTTATAAGCTTTAGTTAATTATAATCTTCTATGTATTGTTCAGTCTATCCACACTGCTTTTTAAGTGCCCTAACACTAGGACTATGTCTACAATGCCTTTAACGTTTGAACAATTATCTTATACATATATAGAGTACAATAATGTTCAAGGTTATTATGATTTTATGGTTTTTTATTGAAACATATCCTCTGCATACCTATGCCATGAGTTTATTTATTTATTTTTTTGAAACAGCATTGAAGTAAGGAGATCATTTGTAGCAAAAAAAGCTGGGCAAGTTGAGTAAATGTATAAACAATTACAAACAAACTCCAAAATGTTTCACCAATTGCAATATTATACCTCATGATTCTGTGGGAAGAATGGAGAATTTATTGACACAAGAAATATTTCTTACAGCTAGAACAGGTTTCCAAAAATGAGCCTTTTGTTTTATATCTCTTATCAATTCTTTTGGTATTCTGGCTTGTTCTAGAATAAGCCCTATCACTCAGAAACTTTAGTGTGTATTGCTTTGGCAGATACTGACTTGTGTGTCTCTCTCTAACTAGTAGGAATATTATAGCTATTTGCAGGGCATAAAAATAGCTGAATTCCTCGTGGTAACTTGCAAGTACCTCTTATAGAGATTTAAAAGATAAAGAATGTTATCCATCCGAATTTGCCAGGCAGTGGGATAGTGGCAAGGTGAGTGAGAGTAGAGACATATATACATCATAGTTTAGGTGAAATAGTGTGGCAAGGAACAAAGGAATTTAACTCGTGAGCGACACATCCAGAAAGGGACTCCATTGATGACAGTAGGGGAGGAATTTGAGATTTCCCCAGCTGCTATGAGTAAGAAAGTTTGGAAAAAGGACATATATGTAAAGAAGTTTTGTTTGAAGTTTTTATTTGATACATTGTGTAAATTTCCTTTCTGTTCCCCATTGAGGAGACCTATAATGTAGATATATTTTTTTCTTCACGATATTAAATTTATTTATTTATGTTTTGAAAACCTAGATGGACAGAAACATGTTTTAAGAAGGCCCAACAGGATTTGGGTTATAATTAGAGGTACATGTTTCATTTCATATTTGAAGAGAGTTTACTTTGTTTCTATGAGTAATCCAGTAGATTTTCACTTATTGGAATATATTATTTCCTTACTCTGAAAAGCAAACTCAAGGCCCTTATGGTATGTCATAGTAGAATTTTAATATGCATAAATTATATAAATTACCTGTTAAATAGGCAGCTTAAATGTGTTGCAAAACACAAAAGACTGAAAGAGAGAGGAAAATACAGAGAATAAATAAGAATTTTCTTTCTTTAGGGCTAACTCATATTTCACGATGAGATGTGGAATAGAATATGGAATGTTCTGCTTGGTAATTTTTTTTAAACAAAAAAATAGCATGGATTCTTTATCTTCATTAGCTGAATTGAAAGTACATCAAGTAAAATTAGATGTAGATATATGCAAATATTACACTTAGAGCATGCTAATTGGCTTTTTGAGAACATAAATATCCCTTTTGAAATGGATTGCCAGGTGGTATTAAGGTTTCAGATCCATAATGGATGACCACATTATCACACATTTAGAGGCTAAGGAGAGCAATTATGGATGTTCATAAACATTAAATATACTACAAAAATATTGTCACTGTTATTGAAGATGCATTTATCTACACTTCATCCCCTGAACTCTGTAATTCTGCAATTTTATGTATCATTAACCAAAATCCATCTTAGGTAGCTATTACATTATGAAGTCTTTGTTTTTGTTTGTGTTAAAAATATACCTCTTTCTGTGTCCTAGTATTCCCTTGGTGCCCTAGAAACAAGTCCAGCCTCTTTCCCAAGAGACCTATTCAGAGTTTGAAGTCAGTTATGTACTTCAGTAATTTCTTCAATAAGGTTTTATCTCAATTTCAAGTATCAATCTCTCATTTAACATGGTTATCACCATAGCCTATCATTCCTGAATTCTCCTTTTATCTTTTAAAAACGTAGTGTCCTGCTTAAGAGTAATAATTTTGGAGTCAAATTGTTCTGTCCGTTATTAGCATGTGATGTTGGGCTGTTATTTAATCTCTTTGTGCCTGTTTCCTCCACTGTAAAATGGAAATAATAATAATAATTACATCATAAATTTGTTGTGAAGATTAAATAGGTTAATTTTACTATGGTACTTAGGCAAGTGTCAAGCATTATTGTTACTATTAAAAAAGTATTATTATACTAAAATTATCTTCACCTTCATTCTAAATACTCATTTAGCATGTAAGATTTTCATCCATTATAATACATAGTTAACTCGTTGACTATTACTGAAATGCCAACTTGAATTTACATTCTTACTTTACAGGCACAATTGCTAATCCAGGATTCCCTTATGCACTTGTTTTATTGAGCTGAGTGTGGAACTTTACATTGGTCTATATTACATTTAATTTTATTAGTTTCAGCCTATTGTTACCTTAGCAAATTTGGTTGGATCCTGACTTCATCATTTAATGTGTTTAGGTTTTTAAAAAATATTTTATCAAAATACATTCACATATATGATTAATATGCTTTCTAAATTTTAATTCAGGTCATAGGTAACAAAAGTTGAGAAGAACTAGGCTAAGGAGATAAATTTAGTAAATGCCATGAGAGGCTTCTCTACAGATTGAAGTACATTTTTTAGATACTTTTAGATATTGTCCTCCTGAAAATTATTGATCTAAATGTCCTTGCGTTAGCCAACATGTTATCATGTTTCTGTAAGAATTTTTCAAATAACTTTATGATAAATACACCATTATGAATATCATATACATAAGAACCATTGTACTCACATCATCTTCAGATCTCTTAACCCTATTTAAGAAATAAATGAGTTCATTCTGTAGTAACTTATTCTTAATGAAGCGGTGCAAGTTCTCAGTGAATATTTTTCTGGACAGTCATTTAATATCCCTTAAACAAATATTTCTAGAACCAATAGTGGGAGTGATTTTAAGACTAGTTTTGGTATATGGGTTTCTTTTCTTTGAAAGTCATAATATTTGCCATTTCCAGTATTCTGGCACTTTTATTCTAATTCCTCAACTATCAATATTAGTTATTTAGTAAAATTCTGACAGTTTTCCCAGACTTTGAAAAGATAATGACTGGGTTAGCAGACTGCTCAATTCAAAGGAACTGGGTATTTTTGTACACTTCAGGCATTCCGAGGTGCAGTTTGAGATGGAAGAAATGGTTTTGGAGATACAGAATTATCATGTACAACTGACTTCAACTTACAGACAATGTCATTCCAGAAAACTTGGATTCTAAGCCCTATATCTGACAACATAACCAATTTTAGTAATTTGGAGATCCCCAAGATGCTAAATTGCAAGGTATACAAATCTCAAAGTAATTCATGATAGAGACATATTGTTTTGTATATATTTTCCATTTATATGCTCTGCACAGTGTTTTCCAAGCCATACTAAACTTTCAAATCAATTCTCCTACATGTTATATACCATATTTCAAATAAGTAAGAGACTTTGCCTTACTGTTCCTTGTTCCTCTTTTTAAAGGAAATTCTTCTCCCTCTTCTTCTCTTCTCCCTGTCCCTTTCCATTTACCTTACTAACGTCTAGTTATCTTTAATGTTTATCTCTTAAGTCACTTATTTTAGGAAGCCTTCTCTTTTTTTAAAGAAAGAAATGGAACATTTTATTTCTTTAAATTGAAGTATAGTTAATTTACAGTGTTCTGTTAGTTTCAAGTGTGCAGCAAAGTGTTTCAGATTCTTTTCTATTACAGGTTATTACAAGATATTAAGTATAGCTCCCTATGCTATATAGCAGGTCTTTATTGTTTACCTATTTTATATAAGTAATGTGTATATGTTAATCCCAAATTCCTAGTTTATCTCTCCCCCCACCCCTGCTATCCACTTTTGTAACTGTAACTTTGCTTTCTATGTCTGTGAGTCTATTTCTGTTTTGTAAATAAGTTCATCTATATCATTTTTTTAGATTCCACATATAAATGATATCATGATATTTGTTTTTCTCTGGCTTACTTCACTTAATATGATAATCTCTAGGTCTATCCATGTTGCTGCAGATGGAATTATTTCATTTTTTATAGCTGAGTAATATTCCATTGTGTAAATATACCACATTTTCTTTATCCATTCATCTGTCAATGGACATTTAGGTTGCTCCTATGTCTTGGTTAGGAAGCCTTCTCTTACACCACAACTTTTCATCCCTCCATCCACCTAACCTCTATTAACTGTCACTGCTATGTGCTACCATAGCTCTCTGTTTGACTTATATAAAACACTTATTACACACTATTTTAATAGCTAGTTCACACATCTGTAACTCCACTGGATCCTAACAACATCAAGAAAAATAATAGCTATGAGTTGTTAAGTGCTTATTATGTACAAATATACATATAAACATATATATAAATGAATATCTATGTATTGATATACAGATATAGATATGTATCTATTTAACATCATCTCTATGAAGGAGTTATATAAAAATAATTGAAACAGATAGTTTAAGTAACTTGTGCAAGCTCGCACTACTATCAACCCAGAATTTTCTGCTGTGGGTACCTAGTATTAATATAAATTAATTAGTATAAATTAATAACTTTAAAAATATCAAAAGAAAAGCAGTTCCCGAAAGATTAAGATATGAAATAACAATGCCCCCTTTTGCAATTATTTTCTGAACAAGAAGCAAATCGACCCAATGATAATATACTGGAGACATTTCTAATTTTCACACAAAAACTCACTGTTGTATGCCCAGAGGAAAATGCCCTCATGTACTGGGGGCTCAAAATATTTGTTGATGAAATTAGTCATTTTTAGGGGATATCCAAAGGAAGAACTTGCACTTGAGGACTTGCGTGTTTTGCTTGCCTTGTGAGGTTTGAGCTGATGTCTCACTTAGCTGTTCTCTGACACTGCATACCTCTATTTTTGCTATAGGGGTAATTTTATCAAACCTTAAAACCCCTATAAAAGCAAGGATTAGGATTTACCTGAAAACCAAATAAATATGCATGAAAAGATCTCTCAAATTCATATTTACTTTCCATATGCATTAAGAGTACAGCATTAACTTTAGTATTTCTAGGACAGTGCGTTACATGATAAAGGTAAAACTACATTAAAGGATATGTTTTTGGTGGCGGCTCAGAATTCTGAACTTATTCAAACTTTTACAACTCTGAAGAATTTTGATGGGAATATATATTTATATTACTGCATTCAAAAGAATAATTTTATTAGGAATAGAAGGCCAGGGTATTTCAGTGTTACAAAAGAAATAGGGTACATGGGAATATTATTTATACACTATTTGAGTATAAAATATTTTCAGGTTTTATATATATTATATATACATATATACACACATATATGTATATAATATATATATATTTCACACTAAAATATCTACAAATTTTGCATACATAAAGTATCAATATCCATGGAGTTTTCCTAGTTGAATATACTATGCTGAATTGTATAATACTTCTTTAGCTGGATTGCATTCACTGAGTTTTACCAAAGATTGTTAAATCAGCATGTGTGATTTTATTTTGAAAGATTTGTTTTAATCTCATAGGCTATGCCATTGTCCTTTTATTACATGTGTGTGTGTGTGTGAGAGAGAGAGAAATTTAGGAATTTCTCTAGTATATTATCATTGGGTCTATTTGCTTTATTTTCTGGTTTAGAAGGTAAGTGCAAAAGTGACATATTTATCTCATAACTTCATCTGTTGGGGACTGATTCTCATTTTGGATTCTTAGAGATATTAGTTTAGTCACTAGGGGTATTTAGTGTGTTTTTACAAATATAGATGTGTTGTGTGTGTGTGTATCCCTCAAGCCAGGATAGTGTGTGTGTGTTTACCTGTTTGAACTATTTGTTCCACTATAGAGTGTGCTTCTCTCTTTGAGATCTAGCTTGGTGATCTAAAGCTAGTCACTCCCTTAGATAACTGTAACTGTCATGATGTCAGTAAAGCTTATAATTCCTTCACATGAGGCATGACACACATTTCATTTAAATTAGTCCTAATTCTGTCACTTCAGCGGTCTGTTTGTGTAAGCAGTGGTGAAGCTTGGCTAGTCATCCTTGTTTTTTACACTTACACTGAGCAGTTCTGAAACTACTGTCAGTAGACATGATTAGAGCATGCTGAAATAGGAACATCAAATAAGGGTATTTCAAACCCTCAAGAGCTAACTATACAAAATAGTAACAAATTACCAGAGTGTTGCTTATGTCACAAGCATATATGCAAATTAAAACACCCTTGGGTTACAAATGTGAATAGTTTCATATAACTTAGACGAAAATTTAATATTTAATTTCATACATAAACAAAGCATTTGAGAGAGATTTTAAGGAGTGAAAACTGATTTCTTATATCTGAAAATATGACCCAATTAAACCCAGCTTTAAAATATATATTTGATGTAAAAACAGCTTTTTTTCATAGCAACTCCTTATCCAAAATGTATTTGTCTATAAATAATTGTTCACCATCTATTCACCTTATCAATCAGTCTTTTTCATTTTTCTACATTTTTTTCGAATTCTTATTCATGTGCAAACATACTTTAGCATAGCATCATAAATTCATTTTCATATTCTGTACATTTTTACTCAGTTTATTAATCACAAACTTTTTCCATGTGACTGCAAAGAATTCACAATTATAATTTTAATAATGGAATGCTATTCTATTACAAATTCTATCATTTTTAATTTATCATTTTTAATTCTATCATTTTTAATTTATACCAATTAATTTTGGATCTGTCTCCTAAGGCAAAAGGAATAAAAGCAAAAATAAATAGGGCCTAATTAAATTTAAAAGCTTTTCACAGCAAAGGAAACTATCAACAAAATGAAAAGACAACCTATGGAATGGGAGAAAATATTTGCAAATTATATGACCAATAAGGGATTAATATCCAACATATATAAACAGTTCATATGACTCAATAACAAAAAAATAACCCAATTAAAAAGTGGGCAGAAGAACTGAGTAGATATTTTTCCAAAGAAGACATACACATGGCCAACAGGCATGTGAAGAGATGTTCAACATCACTAATTATCAAGGACATGCAAATCAAAACCATGTAAGATATTATCTCAGACTTGTCAGAATGGCTATTAATTAAAAAGTCTACAAAGAACAGTGTTGGCAATGATGTGAAGAAAAGGGAACTCTAGTACACTGTTGGTGGGAATATAAATTGGTGTAGCCACTATGGAAAACAGTATGGAGGTTTCTCAAAAAAACTGAAAATAGAATTACCATATGATCCAGCAATTCCACTCCTAGGTATGTGTCCTTAAAAATGAAAACCCTAATTTGAAAACATACATACACCCCAATGTTCATAGCAGCATTATTTATAATAGCCAAAATATGGAAGCAACCCAAGTGTCCATCAACAGATGAATGGATTAAGAAGATGTGGTATATATATACAGTGGAATATTATTCAGCCATGAAAAAGAATGAAATTCTGCAATTTGCAACATTGTGGATGGACCTGAAGAGTATTATGCTTAGTGAAATAAATCAGTCAGAGAAAGACAAATAATGTATGATATCACTTATATGCAGAATCTAAAAAATAAAACTATTGAATGTATATAACAAAACAGAAATAGACTCCCAGATACAGAAAACAAACTAGTGGATACCAGCGGGAAGAGGGAAGGAGAGTGAGGCAAAATAGGGGTATAGGGCTAAGAGATACAAATCACTCTGTATAAAATAGATAAGCAGCAAGGATGTATTATACAGCACAAGGAATTATAGCCATTATTATGTAATAACTTTAGATGGAGTATTATATATAATATTGAATCACTATTTTGTATACCTGAAACTAATATAATATTGTAAATCAACTATAATTCAATGAAAAAAATACTTAAGTTGTGTGAAATCATGTTAATTAGTTTATTTTACTGTAGATTCACAGGAAAAGTTGTTTTTTAATTAGGACTCTCCAGTAAGGAAACTTTTAAAATTGAAATGCAGTTGTGTTAGGGAGCAACATTTGTGGGGCTTTACAAAAGACACAGCAAACCAATGTACAAGTGTATATAAATGAAGCAAAATTTCACAAAACCATAGTGTGTGAGATGCATGCTAATATTTTCTATCTTAGTGTATAATATTTTGTTCAAAAATACAGTAAATTGATTCCTTGTTCACTAATGGGTCAGTGAACATGCTGAGATTTATTTGTGCATATTTCATATGTGTGCTAATAGCTGGTATTCTCTTGGCTAGACCTCTAGCCCAACTTGACTTTATCAAATATAGCTGAGATGTTATTTCAAATATTCCTAATCTACAAATTAACACCTTTCCTATGTGTTTGCAAAAGCTACAAAAATTATAACACATTGTCTCAGAGTTGGCTGCTTTTTCTGACTACTGGGAATAAATTATCATTCATTACTGCCTTCCTAGTGGTCTCCGAGTTTGTTAAAATTTTCTCACCTTGAGGTTAAAGGGAATAGGAATTAAAGGCTTTACTTCCTTTCAGAACTTGACCTCAACAGAAAGATAATGTAATTTTAAGCCCCGGAGGAAATGCTCTTACTTTCCAAATTCCCTTGCAAATCCTATCAATGATATTATTATCATGGTTTTGTCTTCTACATGTTTCAAAGCATTTTATACACTTTTGTATATTTGCAGTGTGATGGATTAGAAAGGGACCAGGCCCTCTTTGTTTCTAGATCTTCATGTGGACACAGTGAGGCCACATCCTTTCTAAAATCTTTGGAATATATAGTTTAGTAATGAGTATGTGGTGTCATGGGGACCACTGAAAAACCTGCCATATTTTTCTGGACCAACATCATTCCCTTCTGCAAAAGTGTTCTCATAAAAGCAAAGTGGAAAAAAAATAATAAAGTCACTAATACTTTCTAAGTGTTTTGGGGGCCTAAGGGTCAAAGATTCACTGACATTCTAAATTTTTTTTTCCTGTTCTTCTGTGCTACTAAACATTTAGAGCTAGCATTGCTGACACGTCATCTTACACACACATTAATGAAGGATCAGATCCAAAACAGTGCAGTATGAAAAGATAAACTCATTTGTATAGGAGAATTAGAAGAGTATTAAATTGGAAAGGGAAATTCTAGCAGCCCAAATAGATTGGGATCCTGCAGAGAAGTGGCTGGTGATGACCTTAACTGGTAGCTGAAGGATTTTTAAATACAGTTTTGCTTAATATTCACTTTTATATTGTTTCTTGTGTTGCATGGTAATCAAGTCCTTTACCTGAAAGTGTTGAGTCAAATACCTTGCATGAATTGGTTTTGGGAAAAACGATGAATATTGGTTATTTTCCACAAAGAGTTGCCACAGAATAAAAGAAAATATTGTGGGAGGTAAAATGTTAGGGAGATCTAGAAACTCAGAGCAAAAATGTCCATTTAAGGTAATATTGGAATAATATGCAGGAATTTTAGAATATGGGATAAGGGATTCAACCCAGTCTATTTCAGTTAAAATGCTCAGGAAAACACTATTTTATATCTGGATTAGTATATATGTATTTTACTAATGACTTACACTTCAGTCCCATATGGCTTGCCAAAATAGCAAATCCCAGATGAGAAAATGAATAGCATCGAAATCCCATAATCACTTTCTACTTCTGCCCTTGCCAGCACAAACATCTTGGGTCAATGGCATTCCTTTCTCCTTTCCTGCTCAGTGCCAGAATTGTTATGCTGATATTCTAACCCTTTCTTGCCCCTGGAGCTTTCCAGTAAGATTTGCTTCTCTAACCTAAAACCATTGGAAATAGAGGTTGGAATTAGGGTGGCAGCCAAGGAAGGAAGTGATGCCAGAAATATCAAGGCTGAAAAGAATATTCTGAGAACATCCTTAAAATACTAGATTCCTGAGACATTATCTTGATTCCAAATAAGCCAGGACCTCCACTGAAAATCACTAGTTAGATTTGCTGAGTACTGGGAGCCACAATTTACCACAAAATTCAGAGAATCTATTTCATAAATTACATGGTAATCACCATAGGGTGAAAAAAAAGGTGGTGTTTACAAGCTCCCTTCCCTAGATTTGTGACACAAAATTACAGTTGTCATCTTAGGGTAAAAATGCACATTCAGAAGTATTTGTTCAAGTCCAAATCTCTCTCAGATGTTCAAGCATGCATTTTTCATGGACAAACATCAGTTTGATTTTTTTTCCTGTAACTTTGATACATTATTATATTTTTTGTTATTTTTACTCTTGTTGATTTGTTTTAATCACAAGCTTATCATCAGAATCAGGGCTATTTTAAATTCCAGGTGACTAGCCTGAAATGTGTGTGCCTTTGTTTTGTAGGATGCTCTGTGGTCTGTTATTCTCAAATGCACCAGCCTGTAGATATATAGCCTCATAGATATAACCATCTTTTCTGTACATACCCAGGAAAATTGGCTCCATATACCTTTTTAATTTTATGATAACTGAAACTACTGTAAAGGAGCAAAGGTTTTAAAAAAGCATTCAGTCTTGTATTTCTACTGCAGGTACAAGGTTCAATTGTATAGTTATTTTTCTGAAGCTATTTTGTCATTGCCAATAACATCATTCTAATAGTGGGTTGCCAAAAGACGTTTCTTTTTTATTATTTAATTTACTTACAGAGGAAAAAACAGGCTGGGTGTTACTTATCTTCCTTGATTATGCACATATTTACTCAAAGTGGAACTGCAAATTACAGTGGAACTCAAGAAAATAGCATGGGTTGCAAGTTCAACAATATTAATTTTGTTTATTGGCCCTCTGTAGAAATAGTTTGCTTATTGACACCTTTGTGAAATAGTATCTGCCTCAATGAGGGAAATTTATAAATCCATATGCCTAAAGGACCACTGAGTAAATTATCTTAAGTACTTTATTCTACAGATGTCATAATCTTTCATATATTCCCTTATTAGTTTATTAGAATAGACTTATGAGATAGATTAGTCTGGTATTTTTATTCCTACACTATAGATAATAGGACTAACACACATACATTAAATTACTGGGCAAAGTTTGCCTAGCTAGTCACTGACAGAGATGATATTAGAATTTAATGATGTTTAGGTGAATAGTCAAATATGTAAATAAAAAATTGAGAATCATTCATATTCAAGGAATCAATTAAGTATAAGAATGGAACATTTTCCAGAGGAAGTGGAATGAAAGAAGAACAAGGGTCATGGAACTATGCACTGTGAAATTTGGGTCAAAAGAAGTAAACAACCAATTTCAAAGAAAAACAGACCACCATGGTCATCCCAGCCTTTTTATACTCATTGTCTCCAAATATCATTCATTGCTCACCTCTTGCCCAGAACTAATACATATCAGGAACAGAATCAACAAATTTGTATGATGTCTTCTCTTTAGTCTCTTGTTTTAAAGCAATATCTTCACTTAATTTTTCCATGACATTTTCACAAGACAACCAGGCAGTTTTTCCTGTAGGATACTTTTTATTTGTCTGTCATGTTTGTCTATCATGTTCCTTTATTTTCTGTGTTTTCTATTGTTGGAAGATAGGTCTACAAGCTAGATTAGACTCAGATTAAGCTTTTTTGGGAAAGGCTGTTTCATAAATCATATACACACTTCATAATTCATTTCATTAATGGGCACATAATATTACATTGTCCCACTCTTAGTGATGTTAATTTTCATTACTTGCTTAAGAAAGTATTATGAGACATGTCCATTTTAAAGATCAGTTTTCCCATAGATATTAGCAAGTAGCCTGTGCTGTTTTATTTTGTCACCTTATAATTGTCCTACTCCAAAAGTTAATAGATGTGATATCCGTTAGTGACTCTCACTTGAATCATTTACTTGATCACTGGTTACAAAATGGTGATTTGTCTAATTCTATCATTCCTTCTAATATGTTAGTTGGCATTCTTCTGAGAAGTATTTTCTCTCATTAACTAGGGATAAAACAAAGTTCTTCCAAAAAAAACACAGTAAATGCTTAATTCTTTTCCATTAATTATCCATTCTTCTGTTAAATGGTTAGAAAAATAGTCACCTCCAGTGGTGGCAAATCTGGTTTTTGTTTTCTTCCTCTACCTCCTCTTCTCCTTCCCCCATCATGTTTTTATATTATCACTATGAACTCATGGATTTGTATTTATCCAGTGCTTTACACTCATTTACAGTTATTATTTTGTTTAAGTTTTTCCAATCTATTCTTCATTGAATAAAATGTATCCTTCAGTTAACTTCTTTAGAGGACCTCCTGTATGTACATTATTTTCTCATGTTACTGTTCATTTATAACTTTTTTCTATAACCAGTGGAGTTATGTCTAGGTATAAACTATTTTGGATCTGTTTGACCAGGAACATAGTGCACCATTTTAATATGCATGTCCAGAACATCTTTTTCATCATGAAAATTTTCTGGAATTTAGTTTTTAAGATTTTTTATATTGGAGTATAGTTGATTTACAATGTTGTGTTAGTTTCAGGTGTACAGCAAAGTGATTTGGTTATACATATACATACATCTAGTCTTTTTCAGATTCTTTCCCCATATAGGTTATTAAAGAATATTGAGTAGAGTTCCCTTCAGTGGGTCCTTGTTGATTATCTATTTTATATATAATAGTGTGTATATGTTAATCCCAAACTTCTAATTTATCCCTCTCCCCCACCTTTCCCCTTTGGTAACTATACATTTGTTTTCTAAATCTGTGAGTCTGTTTCTCCTTTGTAAATAAGTTCATTTGTGTCATTTTTTAGATTCCACATATAAATGATATCATATGATGTCTATCTTTCTCTGTGGAATTTAGTTTTAAGTCTGCTCCTTTTGGGGGTTGGGAAATTTTCTTTGTGCTTTTCACTGACTCCTTTTTATCACATTCTTTGTTTCATTTTCATGGTGTTGGCTCTATTCTTTTTTGTACATCCAGTTGTACTATTCTTGACAACTTTGTAGTTTCGTCATAAATTCTGAGTTGATAATATCTTTTCCTTCATTGTCCTCAACATTTGTTGAGCTTCCGTTTCTAATCTTCCTATTGTTTGTTTGTTTCTATTTTCAACATTTAAATGTTTGGTTTATAACCACAAATGCTTTCTATAGTTACCTTAATTCATGTGGGAGAGTCCTGTGACAGTTTTCTTCTGTTTTATTATTTTGTTTTTGAGTGGTTTTTGTCTGCTTGAAGTTTAATTTTTATATCCCACTTTCATCTTAAGGTAACTTTGTATGTATTTGTTTTACCAGGTTATGGTTACATTTGATTTTTTTTTCCTTGAATTCCAGCAGACACCCTGATATATTTATCATGTATAAATGATAAATACCTTTTTTTACCTTTTTCACTTATGCAAGCCTAAAGTGGCTTCTGACTGTCGGATCCATTGGAGATCTAATTCAAATACATTTCCTCATTTTGATTCTTGTGCTTTCTGGCCTTTCCCTTCTTTTTATGGAGAGAACTCCTATTCCACAACTTTTCTATTTGAACTTTGTGTGCCAGATGCAATATTTCTTTCCTGGTCCTGTGTTTTAATGATGTCGTCCTCGAGACTTCAATATTGTGACTGCTAATGCCACTTTCAGGGGTTTCTGCTGTTTATTCCGCCTGAAATGATACTCAGCCACTTCTTTACTGCTCTAAAGCAGCTCTGTTGAAGTGGAGGGAGAAACCTTTTATACTACTAAACACATTTCTTTGAAATACTCTCTTTCATATTGAACTCAAGGAAGAGTTCAAGCCTTGTGCTCTCTAGATCTTAAATAAATTGACTGTTATACGAATACCACTCTTTCAATTTCCGCTTGCATTTTCCTCAGTGGGATTCTACTAACCTCTCAAGGCCACCCTCTTTTCTTTAGTCCTGCTTCTCCTCTTGCCAAAATCCTTCTCCTGCCTCTCAGTTCATCTACCCTGTGTACACGAGGCATGTGCTTTACTTTGAAGTTTCCTCTGCATTTTCATATATCTGTGAAGTAGTGAACATAGGGGTAATTGTCCCCACAGGATAGCTGAGGGGACTGAAAGTTACAGATGTTAAATGGCTCATTAATTGAAATAATTATTAGTGTGAGCCATAAAAATTTCCTGAAATTCAACTGTTTTTACCTAACTAGTAGCAAATATATGGTGCATTCTAAATATTCAATGTGTGTTAGGTGTTATTATTCAAATGATCTTAGGTCATTGCTGAATAAGAGTATGCTAATGCTAACAACTTTTACAAAGATTTCCATCTCTTAGATAAAGAAACAGGACAAAGTATTATAAAAAAGCATTAGTTTTTATATATCATTATTAAACATACCTCATTCTTTTCATTTAAGACACTATATCTTCTTTGGAAAAGTAGAATTTTCTATCTTTTACTCTTTACAATGGAATATGATCTGTGATAATATGAATATTCCTAGTGCTTTTAATATTTTAAGTGTATTTAAATGCATTTTGAATTGTTATGAGTTTGTAAATTTGAAAGTCAGTGCTATTTCTTGGATTATTTATTAATGTAAATGAATCTCCCCCTCAAGAGAGAAAAAAACATTAGTTATAAAACACATTGCTTACCACATACTATAGCTTACCCATGATTTTGCTCTGATTTCAGCAAATTTGAAATAGGAAATCACTGACCAAGAAACAATTTCTGATTGGCGTTACAATTTTAAATATTATCTACATGGAATATGGGGCATGTCTACCTATATCAGAAGCCAGGTCAGCAAAACTTTTCTGTAGAAGAATAAATGGTAAATTGTTTTGGGGCGGGGGGTGGAATGGGCTTTATCATGATATTTTTAGAGCCAAAATTGCCATTGATTATATTTAAAAGAATGATTGTGGCTGTTTACTTACCAGCTAGGCAACCAGCTAGATTTGTTACACAGGTCATGATTTGTAGACCCCTGGAGAGAGAGGAAAGGTTCCATCTCTTTGGATGAGAGCTGATAAAGATAATAACCTGTATGGACTGTGAAACTAAGGAGGGTAAAAGTATGGGAGTAGCTAGGAACTTAGTGACACTTTAGGTAGGGAAAGCACTAGAGAACAAGTATATGTAAGGGGCATCCATTGTCGATAGAAACTCTGCACAATTGTGGTGATGGAATGGGGTGAGGCACATGCGTGGCATGAGGCTTTCAGAAATCAGAGTAAACTTGCCTATTTAAGAAATGTGCTTGAGTCTTCATTTAGTTAGAGTGTGTTACTTCACATAGTCAAGGTCATAAATGTGCTTCTGGAAGCGTCATCTATATACAACTCTTGAAAATCCACAGGTTTAGTTTCAAGATGTAAGAATGATTTTATATTGTAACTGATGTATAACATTATAGATAAGAAAAATCATTTTATTTTGTAACTGACCTATAAAATTACATTTTACTTACAAGGTTACATGCTATATGAAAAGGAGAAAGTCAAATTGATTTTATAGATATGAGCACATATTCTATAAATGGTTCAAGATTTTTTTTCTCTTTCCTATTTAACATAGCTACATTTGGAAAGGAGGACTATGTAAGTGAATATGGGACTAACAGACCTTGTCTGTTGGCATTTTAAATCTATTTTTCTTTACTAGAGCAATGTGAAAATCAGTTTAAAAGTTTTAAAATTGTATATAAACAAAGCAATCACTATTTGTAGAAATAATTACAAAAACCAGAATACTGTTTTTATAATATCTGAGATAATAACAGTTTGAAAATATTGGTAAAATTTTGTTATAAGGGAAAAGGAAATCATAAGAGAAGAAAAAAAAATCTCTTTTTAAAAAATTCTATAAATTATGGAGCAATAGGATTCTTTGATATGTTAATTATACCTCTATGTTTCAGCATTCAAGGTTCCCAGTAATTTGTTAAGTATTATTTTAATCAATTCAAACAACTATAGTGCCAGCGTTTGATTTGGTTCTTGTTGCCGATAAGTTTCTGAAACTAATTAATGCTCAGAATTCTTTATTAAACAATAAAGAAAGGAATGAATAATTATAAAATTTAAAATGATTCTAAATCAGAACTCACATGACTTTTCTGGAGCATCTTTCATGTATATCATTAAATTAGGTAGGTCCATGTGTTTATATATGTATAAAACATATGCAGAAAGCACATATATACTTTTAAGTGTATTATCCTCTAAATTAGTAATTAGTGATTAATTAGTCATTTCTAATGGTGGTTTTAAGGATTTGTCCAATGTAATTGCCCCATGAAGTAGTAAAATCACCTATAAAGTGCTTAAATTTACTAAAGAAGTCATTATTTAAAGGTAGTGTATATTGAATCATTCTTCAAATTTAAGAATCACTTTTGTATTTAGGCATTTATTCTATAAACCAGAAGTTTAAATTTTGGGAGATAAGTTGATTTTCCTGATGGCTGGTCACAGCTGTGTTTCTAAAGTGACCCACTGATCACAGTTACGTAGCTCTTGGTAATTTTTTGTGTCACAAATGTAAAAATGTAATTCTAGAGTGTTGTTCTTTCCCTGTGTTCATTATCCCAAGGAGCCCCATGAAGGAGTGAGGAGACTCCAACTTTGGGATCATTGTTTAACTAGGGAAAAAGTGCAAATGACTAAAGCATTAATGTAAGAGCAAGAGAAGTAAAACTTGAAAGGTAATGCACAATGTCATCCAGAGAAAGAGAACTTAGACGTGGACTATGGCATTGCTCATCATATTCCACTGATATCACAGTTTTTGGAGATGAATTCATTTTTCATAGTCCATGAGGTCTTTAGTCATTTAATTTATTTAATGAATTTCCCTTACTATGATTCTAAACTCACTAAGAACATTTTCGATAATAATATTGGCTTCCTATATAGTTGGTACTGAGAGAGAATTGGGTAATCAGAGGAGACTTGGGTAATGTATTTCTCAAGGTAAACTAATGAATTGGCATTTTGCTATTTATTCAGTATGTCTGACTAATTCATGAACTGAGGAAATTGAAGCACACATTATACTTACTTGAAAGGCAGAGGTCAGGCATTAAACCAGAGTCACTTTGTTCTGCCATTGCTTTATAATGAGTCTTTAGGTGACAATACTTGCTGACATTCTTAGTCTCATCCATATGAACCTAATGCAGCCACTGGATGAGGTAAAGTTGAATCTTAGAAAATGGATGAATAATGGTGCTTTTGGCATCTTACAGACTCTAATGGCTGCTTGGATGGCCATTTATAGAAAGTCTAGTGTTCAGAGTAGAAAAAATTCTTAGCAATAAAATAGCAATAAAGTTCTGTTTGATAACATAGTACTCAAATTATAACTGTTGATATTTACCAGCAAGATTATACATTTATATTTTTGTCAAATAGCAGTCAATAGAATTTCTCAGGCAGAGGGAAAACTGAAGCACAACATTAGAAAAATCTCACAGTAAACTTCTCCAGGATTTTACAAGTGAGGAAGGCATTGCCCAGTTGTCTGACTTAGTCTAGTTCTTTTCTTTTTTTTTTTTCCCTCTTTTCTTTTCTCTTTTCATCTTATCTTTATGTTAAATGTCTAAGAACAAAGATAAGACAACCCCTTTCATCGTTTTAACTCAATGTTTTGTTGCTTGAATAGTTGTTCAGTCTTTTCTTCCGTTTGAAGTGCTTTCATTGTTATTATCACACTTCCCTGGTATTGGAGAAATATGGGAAAATATTTCTTTTCTATATACTTTTAAACAAAAATGCAGTAAAACTTCATGCTGCAATAAAACTGGAAAGAAAGGAATCCAAGGAAGGTTCTACTGATGCACAATATGTTAGAAGCATTGTGTCTCATGCAGCAAGGAGTCAGACTTTACAGTGATACAGACATGAAAAAAGTAACCTTTTCTTTCCATGAATGAGCTTATCTATCTCTAATGCCCCAGATCCGATAAACAGTGTAAAAGTAAAAATAAACACAAATATAATAAATAAACTTATCCATTCAAGTTATCTCAGTCTTTTCTAGTTTAACATGATCTTTTTAAGGTAAACTCAGTTTCATTTAGATAAATGATTAGGCTTTCAAGGTTTCTCTATTCAGTCCCTTCCACCATAACCACCCCACTCCCTACATGCACACGTCCTAGTCCCACCTACACCACATCAATGATTTTTTTCCCTCACCTAATAGTGTATGGACCCAAGGGAAGCTCATATTACAACCTGAGCAGGGAAAACAGGGATTTTTCTTGACGTTTTGGCTGGCTTCTGATGACCTCTGATTGAAATGTGGACTTGTGTTTAGTCAATAGCTTATCTGTGTTCATGGATTAGCTACTGAAAAGGTATAGTGAGTATCAACTGTGTAGTCTCTGCTTATACAACTCCTGGCTTTTCATCCCATAAAGCTGGACTGTTCCTCTGCCTGGCCTTCAGCTGTTTCGGCTGATCCTATGCTTCTCAACCAAGTCATGCCCATTGATTTTAACTTATACTTACTATGGGCTTGCTATCAGTTTGCCTCTTAATACAGGAAGTCTGGTGACTAATAATTCACAGAAACCTTTTGCATCCCACAGTGAACATAGGAGCAAGGGAATAGACTTGACATTCTATCAGGCTGCTTCTCAGCCTAAACAAATGATACCACATTTATACTCTGCCACAATCACCTCACGTGGTCATAGAACATTCTAGAAGATTAGAGATTTAAATTTTTTTGTTGTTGTCAACCACCTCTTTCACTTGTGTGGCTCTCTTTAGACCTTGGCCTAGTTGAGTAGGTCATAGATTCTTCTCAGAAACATAGGCATAATTATCACTCTGGTTTTATCCCCTCTGAATATTTCCTTTTGGCTAAAATACCCACTGTCCAGAAAGGTTTTGCTTGTTGCTGTGGAATAGAAGCTCCCTTTACACCATACCCTTTACCCCCTCTATGCCAGGGCTTATAGTAAAGTACTTTACTCAGACTTCTATGCTTCCCTCTTTTCTAGGCAAGGGAAACTCTTTGGAATTTAGAGAAATTATTTGATTCTCAGAGAAGCCTGGCTCTCAAGATTGTGCTTTTTTTTTTTTTTTTTTTTTTTTTTTGTTGAAACTTTTTTTTAAATTTTTATTTATTTATTTTTTAACATCTTTATTGGGGTATAATTACTTTACAATGGTGTGTTAGCCTCTGCTTTATAACAAAGTGAATCAGTTATACATATACATATGTTCCCATATCTCTTCCCTCTTGCGTCTCCCTCCCTCCCACCCTCCCTATCCCACCCCTCCAGGCTGTCACAAAGCACCGAGCCAATATCCCTGTGCCATGCGGCTGTTTCCCACTAGCTATCTACCTTACTACGTTTGTTAGTGTGTATATGTCTATGACTCTCTCTCACCCCGTCACAGCTCACCCTTCTGCCTCCCCATAACCTCAAGTCCGTTCTCTAGGAGGTCTGCGTCTTTATTCCTGCCTTACCCCTAGGTTCGTCATGACATTTTTTTTTCTTAAATTCCATATATATGTGTTAGCATACGGTATTTGTCTTTTTCTTTCTGACTTACTTCACTCTGTATGACAGACTCTAGGTCTATCCACCTCATTACAAATAGCTCAATTTCGTTTCTTTTTATGGCTGAGTAATATTCCATTGTATATATGTGCCACATCTGCTTTATCCATTCATCCGATGATGGGCACTTAGGTTGTTTCCATCTCCGGGCTATTGTAAATAGAGCTGCGATGAACATTTTGGTACATGACTCTTTTTGAATTTCGGTTTTCTCAGGGTATATGCCCAGTAGTGGGATTGCTGGGTCATATGGTAGTTCTATTTGTAGTTTTTTAAGGAACCTCCATACTGTTCTCCATAGTGGCTGAACCAATTCACATTCCCACCAGCAGTGCAAGAGGGTTCCCTTTTCTCCACACCCTCTCCAGCATTTATTGTTTCTAGATTTTTTGATGATGGCCATTCTGACTGGTGTGAGATGATATCTCATTGTAGTTTTGATTTGCATTTCTCTAATGATTAATGATGTTGAGCATTCTTTCATGTGTTTGTTGGCAGTCTGTATATCTTCTTTGGAGAAATGTCTGTTTAGGTCTTCTGCCCATTTTTGGATTGGGTTGTTTGTTTTTTTGTTATTGAGCTGCATGAGCTGCTTGTAAATTTTGGAGATTAATCCTTTGTCGGTTGCTTCATTTGCAAATATTTTCTCCCATTCTGAGGGTTGTCTTTTGGTCTTGTTTATGGTTTCCTTTGCTGTGCAAAAGCTTTGAAGTTTCATTAGGTCCCATTTGTTTATTTTTGTTTTTATTTCCATTACTCTAGGGAGTGGGTCAGAAAGAATCTTGCTGTGATTTATGTCATAGAGTGTTCTGCCTATGTTTTCCTCTAAGAGTTTGATAGTTTCTGGCCTTATATTTAGGTCTTTAATCCATTTTGAGCTTATTTTTGTGTATGGTGTTAGGGAGTGTTCTAATTTCATTCTTTTACATGTACCTGTCCAGTTTTCCCAGCACCACTTATTGAAGAGGCTGTCCTTTCTCCACTGTACATTCCTGCCACCTTTATCAAAGATAAGGTGTCCATATGTGCATGGGTTTATCTCTGGGCTTTCTATCCTGTTCCATTGATCTATCTTTCTGTTTTTGTGCCAGTACCATACCGTCTTGATAACTGTAGCTTTGTAGTATAGTCTGAAGTCAGGGAGCCTGATTCCTCCAGTTCCTTTTTTTGTTCTCAAGATTGCTTTGGCTATTCGGGGTCTTTTGTGTTTCCATACAAATTGCGAAATTTTTTGTTCTAGTTCTGTGAAAAATGCCAGTGGTAGTTTGATAGGGATTGCATTGAATCTATAGATTGCTTTGGGTAGTAGAGTCATTTTCACAATGTTGATTCTTCCAATCCAAGAACATGGTATATGTCTCCATCTATTTGTATCATCTTTAATTTCTTTCATCAGTGTCTTATAGTTTTCTGCATACAGGTCTTTTGTCTCCTTAGGTAGGTTTATTCCTAGATATTTTATTCTTTTTGTTGCAATGGTAAATGGGAGTGTTTTCTTGATTTCACTTTCAGATTTTTCATCATTAGTATATAGGAATGCCAGAGATTTCTGTGCATTAATTTTGTATCCTGCTACTTTACCAAATTCATTGATTAGCTCTAGTAGTTTTCTGGTAGCATCTTTAGGATTCTCTATGTATAGGATCATGTCATCTGCAAACAGTGACAGCTTTACTTCTTCTTTTCCGATTTGGATTCCTTTTATTTCCTTCTCTTCTCTGATTGCTGTGGCTAAAACTTCCAAAACTATGTTGAATAAGAGTGGTGAGAGTGGGCACCCTTGTCTTGTTCCTGATCTTAGTGGAAATGCTTTCAGTTTTTCACCATTGAGGATGATGTTTGCTGTGGGCTTGTCGTATATGGCCTTTATTATGTTGAGGAAAGTTCCCTCTATGCCTACTTTCTGCAGGGTTTTTATCATAAATGGGTGTTGAATTTTGTCAAAAGCTTTCTCTGCATCTATTGAGATGATCATATGGTTTTTCTCCTTCAATTTGTTAATATGGTTTATCACATTGATAGATTTGCGTATATTGAAGAATCCTTGCATTCCTGGAATAAACCCCACTTGATCATGGTGTATGATCCTTTTAATGTGCTGTTGGATTCTGTTTGCTAGTATTTTGTTGAGGATTTTTGCATCTATGTTCATCAGTGATATTGGTCTGTAGTTTTCTTTCTTTGTGACATCCTTGCCTGGTTTTGGTATCAAGGTGATGGTGGCCTCGTAGAAGGAGTTTGGGAGTGTTCCTCCCTAAGATTGTGCTCTTGCTTAAGATTCAAAACATCTGATTTGAATCTAAACCTGAGTAATGATGCTTTTATTCTAAATTGTAGTTATTTCCATAAAATGATGACTGTCAGTGATACAAAGAATGTTGAGTCACAGAAAAGCAAGATTTACAGGATAATAAAAATATATTGGCTTTATATTTCAAATGCATGACACCTACTACAATATTCTTTCACCTACTCTATAGTCACATGCTGGCAGTTTTCCCAGTAGCATTTGATATCTAATTATCTGATTTGTCATTGGATGAAAAGCATATATTTTCAAGTTGTGCCATACCAGAGGCAAATCATTAAACATCTCTGAGCTACGATTTTGTTATAGATTAAATGAATATAAAGATAGTACCTACCTCCTATGATTTTTGTAAGGATTAAATGAAATAATTTATGGAAAAAACCATCATATTTCATGCCACATATTTCTCAGTTAGAAAGTTACCAGTTTTACTGGTTAGAGGTGATAATGATGATGGTGGTGATTACATAAGACAAACCCTGAATCATTATGAATTATATTTGTCGAGATGGTGGAATTTAATTGAGAGACAATTTAATTTTATTTTTTTCACAAGAGTC
The DNA here is from genome assembly GCF_039906515.1 of Pseudorca crassidens. Lineage (NCBI taxonomy): Eukaryota > Metazoa > Chordata > Mammalia > Artiodactyla > Delphinidae > Pseudorca > Pseudorca crassidens. The sequence goes on along the minus strand of NC_090311.1, from coordinate 41,864,011 downwards.
ACATTCAACAAAGTGGTTTAATCACATCATGGAGAAAAATCTGTGAATGCACTAATTTGTGCAAGACTCTGAAAATGGCAAAATGTAGAGTCATAGCCAACTAATTCTAATTTAATGTTGGGATAGAAAAATGTTTCAAATAATGATTCATCTGACAATGTTCACTAAAGCAAGCTTAAAATCCAGAAGTTAAAGTACATTAGGAACTCTAGACATTTGAAAAAATATTGACAAACTCTTGTAAAAATTTTATTTATGATATTTATAATATCTACCTGCAGAATTATGATGCTACAAATAACTTAATTACAGTACTATCAAATCTATCGGTGAAATTTAGAATCCAGGACAAATTTCCTTCATTTTTAACATGATGGAACAGCAAGTTCAACATAACACAATTTCTAGAGTATCTGAAGTAGGCAGAATAATGGCCTCCAAAATATGTCCCATAGCCTAATCCCAGGAATCTGTGAATATGTCAGCTTATAAAAGAAACAGGAATTAATCTTGGAGACAGAACTAAGGTTGCAGGTCAGCTGACCCTGAAATAAGGAGATTATCCTAGGTTAACTAAGTGGGCCCAAGGTAATCACAAGGGATTTAAAGTTGGAAGAGAGTAAAAGAAGAAAATCTTAGAGTGATATGATATGAGAAGGATTTCACCTGATGTTGCTGATATTGAAAATGTATTCTGTCAGCCAAGGAATACAGGAAATTTGCAAAAGTGAGGAATGGCAATTAAATAGATTTTTCTCTTGAGCTTCCAGAGAGGAACACAGCCTTCCCTGATGACAACTTGAGCCCCGTAAGACCACTGTTTGACTTCTAACCAACAGAATTATAGGATAAATGTGTACCATTTTAAACCACTAAATTTGTGACTTTTTTTTTACAGCAGTAATAGGGAAATAACACAGTATCTGAATCATGGAACATGATGAGCAATATTCTCACTCAGGAACTTTGTTTTACTCTCTTAGTGACTCAAAGAATCAATTTAACTCATTCTGACAAATAAGGCACCACATCATGCATTGTCATACATTATCTTTGACACTCTTTAATATGCTTCACAAAGTAAAGTTTCCAGTTGGGTGTTTGCTGATGACAGTAGTGACAGCAATATTTTTTGCTTGACTCACATTTTATTCAGTGGTTCTCTGACATTTTATTAAACTGAATTGTCGATAAATTGCAATAATGATTAGAAATTCTCTTTGAGGGCTCAGCCACTCTTTAAGAAACCGGGAAATTGTTCCTATGCTATACATTTAACTTTGATCCTGTGTTACACATTAACTCAAAAAACACACATTGAGGTGTTATTGTGTGCAAAGTACTATGGTAAGTCATTCCAGGTGTAAGAAATACAATTAAGGCATAGTAGCCACCCTTAAAATGCTTATAGTATCCAAAGATCTGTGTAACAACAAGGAGGTTTAAAACGTGTTATGAAAAATCTTTGAGCAATGACTTCTGGAATAGTGATGTGAGGAGCTTGATGGACCTGGTCCCCAGCAAAGCAACCCTAACTCATGAAAATTATTAAAAACAAAATCAAAATCAGTCATTTAAAGCCTTAGGAAATTTTTCAAAGGGCATTAAACACAAAGAAAAATAATTTAAGAAAATCTACTAACTATTGATAAGAACAGCAAAAGTGACATTTGAGCCACAATGTGCACACAACCCTGACCCCAGTGGGACAAAGTTCTGCTTTGGATGGATGCAGAAATCAGAGTTCTTCCTCTCCAGCCTAGGGTAGGGGATTCCTTAGGAGAGTCACATTGTCATCATTTCCATCCAGTTCTGCTCCATGTTGCAGAAGCTGTATTCCAGCCAAGAGTAGTGAGAGGACTGGGATTTCCTTCCTTCACCAAGCCTGCATTTTTGGGTGTAAGCTCTATCCTAGGTGTGACAAAATGAAGATACTGGCCTCTGATTGTCCTCACCCCTGGTGCTGGAATGGTAGAAGTTTTATGCTGTGTTGCAGTCTGGAAAGACCAGAGGATAACACCACTACTCAGCACACCACACATAAAGCAGAAGAGGAACAATGTCCATGTCTGTGGTTTCTGAGCAGTGACATAGAGGCTGGTTAAAACAAAGAGCTTTGTATATCATCTCGAGGGAACTGAATTTATTTGGCACAAAATGTATGGAAGTTTAAGCCTAAGAGCACTGTCAAAACAGTGGAGATTGTGGTGGTAAGCAGTTAAAAGGGGGCTAGTAGCTCCATGAGAGCAAAAAGTTAAACCATAGACTAGCTAAAAGTTTATTAGAGAGATAAAGGAAAAGGAAAAGCTAACAAAAGCCTTCCTAGTGTCAGAAATAAGCATCAGCTTGCCTTGACTGCCCAAAAGTGACCTGAATCTAATTGGGTCAAACCATGATGCAATATCAACTCTTAGAGTATTGTCCAAAAAAACAGAGTAATCGGATAAGAATTAGTTGCAAGATAGCTATTGGATGTGTTGCCTACAGTGGAAGACAGGTTAATGGAGAAATCAGGGAAAGAGACGACCAAAGAGAGCCTGACTAAAACATTGCAGCCCAGAGTGACTATGTGCATTCCCAGGTCTGCATCATTTGAGGATCAATATCAAACAGTATATACTATGGAGGAAATAATCTTCACTAAAGTAGTAAATCTAAATCAGTAAAGAAATACATATGCAGACAACAAAAATAAAGCCTAGTAAGCAGCAGGGAATCAGTGTCCAGGTTTGTTATAATATATTATTTAAATTCTTCAGTTTTTAACAAAAAACGTACAAGATACGCAAAGAAACAATACAATATGACCAAACAAAGGTTAAAAGAAAAAAATCAAGCACAGAAACTACTTTGAGAAGCCCCAGATGTTGGATTTAGCAGATAAAATCTTCAAAGTATCTGTTACAAATATGTTCAAAGGACTAAAAAAACCCATATTTCACAAACTAAGTATAGCAGGTTGACAATATCTCGTCAAAGAGCATGCCACTAAAGAGATAAAAATTATTTTTAAAAGAACCGAACAGAAATTCTGGAATTGAAAAATAAAAAATTGAAATGAAACATTCACTAGAAAATCTCAACAGTAGATTTGAGCTGCTAACAGAATCAGGGAACCTGAAGATAGATTGGTAGAGACTGTGCAATGTGAGGAACAGAGAAAAAAAAAAAAAGAATTAAGGAAATTAACAGAACTTCACAGAAATGCGGTTAAGGAAAACAACACAAATGTATGGAAGTGCCTATAGGAGAGGAGAGACAGAAAAAGAGCAGGGAGTGAAAAAAAAGAAATAATGACTGAAAACTAATCAGATGTAATGAAAACATTAATCTATATATCCAAAAGGCCTAAAAACTGCAAGTGAATAAACACAAAAAGATCCATACTCAGTTGCATCATAGTAAAAATGTTTGAAGTCAAAGATAGAGAAAATATTGAGAACATCAAGATAAAATGAGTTGGTATATGCAAAGGAACCAGATTAAATTAATTGTTGACTTATCATCAAACACAGTGGAGGTCAGAAAATAATGGGATACCATATTCAAGGTGCTGTAAGAAAAGAAAAAGTCAACCAAGTAGCTTATATCCAACAAAACTACTTTCTAAAATTCAGGAAAAATAAGGATAGTTTGAGACAAACAAAAAAGTGAGATAATTCCTCACTAGCAGATCTGCCTCACAAGAAATATTAAAGGACGTTTATCAAAGGAAATTCATCAGGCTGACAGAAAAAGACCTCAGATCGTAATTCAGATACACACACACACACACACACACACAAAATGCCAGTAAAGTAATCATATAGGTAATTATAGAAGACTTTGGTTGCTTATTTCATCTTCCTTCCCTTAACTGATTTAAAAAGCAATCATATGTCAAATATGTATATAAAGGTATTTTGGGTCTATAAATTATAGAAATATAATATATTTGGTAATAAGAGCACAAAGGAGGTAGGTGGAGTGGAGTAAATCTGTACCAGATGATGATTCAAATCCATAGGAATAAATAACCAAAATGTTAAATTAGACAGTTAACAAAACATACTCTATAAATATTTTCTTGCTCTAGTTTCTTCACTCAGCTTCTTGAAAAGTAAGACATTTCTATAAAGTGATGATTATAATTAACAATTTTTAACTTTAAAAATTATAATGCAATAAATGTAACAATGTGTTAAAGGGTACTAACACATGTATATGTAATATATGACAATAATTGCACAAAAAAGGAGTGGAGAAAATAGGGCTATATGGAGTAATGTTGCTATATTTCGCTGGAGATAAGTTAATATAAAGCTGAAGCAGTTTCTAATAAAATAAGATGTATATTATCAGTACTAGATTAATCACTAAGAAAAATTTTAAAATCTAGTGTACATATCATTAAAACATTGAAATATGGTTCAACCAGTGGATCAAAAGAGAAATCAAAAGGGAAACAAAAAGTCTGTTGTGACAAACAAAAATGAAAACACAACATACTAAAATTTATGTGAAGCAGCAAAAACAGTTCTAAGAGGAAAGTTTATATTTGCAAACCACTTATCTGGAAAGGGGTTAATACAATTCAATAGCAAAACAAAAACGAAAGAATGCAAAATCCAACAAACCCAAATACTCAAATTAAGAATGGGCAGAGTACCTGAATAGACATTTTTGTAATGACAACGTACAAATGGCCAACAGGTGTGTGAAAATGTTCTCAGCATCACTAATCATCAGAAGAATGCAAATCAGAAACCATAATGAGTTATCACTTCACACCTGTTAGAATGACTATTATCAGAAAGATAAGAGATGTCAAGTGTTGACCAGGATGTGGAGTAAAGGAAACACTTGTGCGCTGTTGGTATGAATATAAATTTGTACATGGGCTTCCCTGGTGGCGCAGTGGTTGAGAGTCCGCCTGCCGATGCAGGGGACACAGGTTCGTGCCCCGGTCTGGGAAGATCCCACATGCCGCGGAATGGCTGGGCCCGTGAGCCATGGCCGCTGAGCCTGTGCGTCCGGAGCCTGTGCTGCGTAACGGGAGAGGCCCGCGTACCGCAAAAAAAAAAAAAAAAAAAAAAAAAAAAAAAATGCAAAGGAAATATAGACATTTCTCCAAAGGAAAATAAATAAAATGTTTAAGAAAAAATAAAAATTACCAAGAAACTCATAATAATATTCTCATAATTAGCCATTAGGAAAAGCAAATAAAAACCACAATAAGATATAGCTTCATACACACTAGGAATGCTATAATCAAAAAGACAGATTGAAAGCAATATTGGTGAGGATGTGAAGAAATTAGAGCCCCCATACATTGCTAGTAGGAATGTAAAATGAGGCAGACATTCTAGAAAACATTTTGGCTGTTACTCAAAATTTTAAACTAAGAGTTACCATATGATTTAGCAATTCCATTCAGGTATATATTTAAGAGAAAGGAAACCATATGACTATACAAAAACTTGTATACATTATTATTATTCATAATAACCCCAAATGGAAATGAGCCAAATGTCTATGTAATGAGCCAGATGTAATGTGGTATATCCACACAAGGAATATAATATAGCAATAAAATGGATGAATATGCATGCTACAACATGAATACATCTTTAAAACATTATGCTAAGTGAAAGAAGCCAGTCATAAAAGACCACATATTGTATGAGTCCACTTATATGCCATGTCCTGAATAGGCAAGTCCGTAGAAGCAGAAAGTAGATTTGAGGTTTCCTAAAACTGAAGGAGGTGAGGAAGGATAAAGAATGACTGCTAATGGGTATGAAATTTCTTTTGGGGATGAAAAAAATGTTATAAAATTGATTGTGATGATGGGTGCAGACCTCGTGAATATACTAAAAAACACTGAATTTTTATATCTATAAATCTGTTAAAGATGCTCTGAGAACATAAAAGGAGTAGTTTTGTCTTTTGGGGGGTATGGGATTTAAGAATACTTTAACTTAATAATTTTAATTCTAGTTACATTAAATAATATGAGCCAAAATGTAGAGGTGATAATGAGCAGGAATTATGTGATAAGTAGTGTATAGTCCTGTTGAGAGGAGGTAAGAGACATGAAGGAAAATAGTGAAATATAAGTTCAAGAAGTTAATATGTGAGTAAAATTTGGATAAAGCTGCCAAGGTGAAAGAGTTAATGTTGTAATGTGTGCATAATTTGGAGCAAGCAAAGGTTTCTGAGGAGAGAAAAATGTTGGTAGCAGATGTGAACACTGTAGTGACTTTTAGAATCCGATTCAGTTTTAATAACGCTAATGCATTTGAAGGTTGTATTTTAAGCAACCAAACCCTTATAAAATCCATCACCCAAAGTGGTCTTAATGTCTGGAAACATAGGCAGATATAGCTAATGAATGGCTCACAATAAAAGATTCGGTTGATGTATTGCCCCTTCGCACCAACACATAGTTTAGTGTACTCGCAAAAGTTACATTGAACGTAGTGCATTAATGCAGGATTTTCATCTATCTCTGTGTAAACATCTGTCATACATTAACGAAGATGAATTTGTCTTTGATTTTTACTGAATTCACTGTATATTTAACATATCCCAGAAGGAATGAGGAGAGTTCAAAAAGTTTTTCTACATTTCTAGACTTTGTAGCCACCTGTTCGATAACATATCACGATTAATATAATCTCTTCATATATCCACAGCCCTATTTTATGATTCTCTCATGCCCCGTATTTTTAAAATTATTTTAAAATTTGAGATAAGTTTAAGTTCATATGAAGACAAAATCTGTGTCCTTAGTAACAGACATACAAGGAAACCATAAAGAACAGATAATGGAACAGAAAATAACCTCACAAACTTTTAAATACTATAAATATCAAATTGCAAGTTTATTTACTAGTGACAAATTGATTACCTAAGAATCACTTACCGTTCTTTGCTGTAAAATCATATCTTGGTTGTCTTTGATTGTCTTTTAATTCTTTGCGTTCAGGGTACATTGGAGTAAGAATGCAAATAAATGGACTTTATAATTTATATTCACAATGAGTAATATCAACCTAACCTTGATACTTCCTGAACACAAGAACAAGTGCTAAAGTAATTGTCTATGGATAAGTATTTAATTTTACTTTACATAGCTTTCAGAGTTATTAACAGAATCAATTTAAAAGTAACAGTGCTACAATATAATAATAGTTGTTCACTGGTGAATCCATAATTAAAATACCCAATTAATATTGCTCACCTATGGTACATGAGTCTAAAAGAGGCTAGCTTTGTAAAGGATTTTATCAGGATTTCCTTAGCAGGAAAAGCGTACTAATTAAAGGAAGCAAGTAGGTTTATTAAATCTGAAACTGGCAATTGGCTTGATGCTGATGAATCCCTATATAAGGAAATTTTTCAGGGATAGAACAGTGTGATACCTTCTTTTCTCTTTTCTTTTCATGTGTCAGGTTGTGGGAGATGAACTTGAATCTTTCTAATCTACCCCTCAAGAATAATCAAATTTTTCTATTTCATACCTGCTGTTCTTAGCAATTGGTGGGAAAAAGAAAAGGAGCGATGTCAGGACCAGAAAGCAACATAAAACCTTTTATATAAACATTGCTACTATCACCAAATTCATTAAAAACTTCAATTCATAACCACTTGGAATTACTCAGCTTTTTGTGAGCTTTTTATATACAGTTAAAGTTGAGTGTGAAGGCAGAGTGATCTTTAAGGTGGTGCTGCATTTCCTGTCCCAAGACTTGGACTGCAAATCCTAATGTGCTCTAAACTGAAAGATACTGGACAATGTCTTAAGCCTCTTTGAACTAGGGAAAACAAATGAGACAAGATACATTAACTGTTTTCTGAAATTACAAAGCACAATACAAGTTTATGTGTTACTATGATACTTGCAAAAAATGTAAATGCTGTATAATCACACAAAATGGGAATTTCCTAACAGTTGCATCTTTATTTCTCTGTCAATGTCAGTGCTTCTCAAAATCTGGGAATCGATAACAGTGATTCTCACCCACTTAGAGACTGTGGTATACATAGAAATGATACTATTTGTAAGGCATGTTGAAGTAAGTGAGCAAGGTTGCTTATACCCAAGTTGACTATCTGCTCTGGGAAATTGAGGGGATTAATAATTCAGCACAGCTAGAATCCATTTGTGACCCACTAGTGTGAGGCAGAAAACTCTCCCTGTGTATAAAAATATCCTGGGTATCCTAATTTTACACATTTATTGTAGGGACCAGAAACCTGCACTTCTAGTGTTACTCCATGGCGTTTGAAACAATATTTCAAGGGACATATGTGCTGACCTAATTGTTCCTACTTAAATAAAGAACAAAGAGTGGAGTTCTTTTTGGAACCAAGTTAAGAAAGTAGTTCCAGACAAATCATGGTTGAGAACAGGCGTTTGTCAATATCAAGTTAGAGGAGTATGCAAAAAGGAATAGCAACTTTAAGGTCAGAAGACCTGGTTTACTTCCCAGTTGTGAAAATTACTATGACCATAGGAAAATCATTTAACCTGTTTTTGCCTTAGTTTCCTTGACCATCACAATGGGGATAATTTAAATACTTCAAAGGGTCTTGGTGAAGATCAAGAGAGAGAATATTTGTGCAAACACATAAGCCACTCAATTCTTTACAGCTGTCAGAGGTTGTATTACTCTTCTTATTATTGCATTTACTTTGTAATGTAGAGATTAATTTCTTATTTGAGTTTTGGTGATGATTTTAAAAGTAACTGCAAAGTCACACAATGATTCACTTGAAATAAATGACTTGTTTCTGCTCAACAGAATGTCTTCCATAAAACATTTGCAAAATGGCAAGCAGAAATCTATCAGGAAGATTGAAGTCATAGGATAATGTAGCTCATCACTGTAACTTTTCATAACACTTTTCAAATACTCATAAGTGTGATTTTGAAATAATTTATGTATATAAAATAAACATTAAATTGTGATTTGATAAAGCAGACCTGTAGTTTGAAAATAAAATACTACAGGAAAATGGAATGCCATTCCAAAGGAAGTTAAGTAAATATATCATCTATCCATCTTGCCAATAGTGTTGCTAATTCATAACCCTGACAGCAACACATTACAAGTTATTCCTAAGGGAAAAAATTACCAAAACCTTTTATTGCTCAATTAAAGAATCTATATACAGTTGATTACATCTGTCTTATTAAATGTCTTTTTAGAAGATTTGTTCATTCAATCATACAACAAATATTAATTGAAACCCTACTCTTTATCAGGCATATGGAGGATAAAGAGGAACTCAGGCTAGGACCTCAGAAAGCCTGCTGTATTGATGGAAGATTAATATAAGAACAATAATCTGTAAGTATAATATAAAATATGATAATTGCAAGATAAATTTCTATGAGAATGATAAATAATATACTATATACAGAGTCATGAAGAGGACATTTTAAACCAAGTGAGGGGGATCAGGATAGGCTTGTCAAAGAGGTCGAACTTGTGTTGAATTCAGAACTTCCAATAAAAGGAAGACCAAGAATGGATAAATGGTAGAGCAAGTCAGAAATAGGAAAGGAATGCATGGGGCAGGCCAGATATTGGAAAGTAGAAGTGTTTGAAACTGTGGTAAGAGTGGTTTCCTCATGCAGCTCCAGGTGATTGTTGCCATGTAAGTTTTCAAAACCAGTAACATTATATATTTTTTGATTTTCCAGAAGAGCCAGACAGATATTCAGAGTTTTGTGTAAAATTTCCATATAAAATATGGCAACTAATCTAATTATTTTATTAATCATTTTTAAAAGGCTACACAAGACATACCTGCTGACCAAATTTGGCCTGTGGGCCACACTTTTCTATCTCCTGTAGTCATAAATCATGATGAATCAAAGAATGTATATAATAGTTGGGGATATAAAACCAATCAGAAATTCTAAATTGATTATATAACTATTAAAAACTCATGTCTACACTAAAATCTCTCTCCAACTTCAGGAAATCAAAAGTGTATTTAAGAAAAAAAATTACATGAGGTTATATGTTTGGGGTATAAAACTAAGAAAGAAACATAAAAGTTAACTAAAAGGATGACATGAATTTGAAAACCCCAGAACTCAAAACGGCAAATAAAATTGTGACGGGTTAGATACAAATATTGAACTTCTCTAAGTTATGGATAGGAGTTCTTTAAAACTTAGAAATATAGAAAGGGTCATCCATTGCAACATTAATCTCAACACAAGGTTTAAATTACACGTAAACATATTAAATGAGGGGCATAGCAGAAAAGGAAACATCACAGATCCACTCATGAGAATAGTGAGACTTCAGTGGCAGACAGCATGCTTTGAAGGCACTTATATTGGTATTATTGATGATATGATAGTCATCATTAAATAGACTGTGAGCTACTTAATCAAAAAGTAATTTACCATTGAATTGGCAAAGTTCAGATAAAGTCTCATATCTGCTTGTCAGTTTTCAACCACCTCGTGTTTGGAGGACAGTTCTATATGTTCCATTCTGGTAAAACTGCGCTTACTAATAGATACACTGGGTTTATTTACTCTGAGACTCTTACTTATCAAACTTGTTTCCAAAGTAGAAATTCACTATTGTCAACTCACGTTTGTTAGTGAAATCTTGTCTGATGGACTTTGCAGGGTGTGTACTTGGTTTCCTTGTTGAAATAAATAAAATTTCAGGGGTGTAATTCTTTGAAAAGACCAATACTGATTCTAATTTGCATAAAGCCCTTTTTAGTAATGCCAAAGTCACACATCCTTATTTTGTTAATATGGATGCTCCCATCGTCTAATACATATGTACACTGAAGGAATTTTTACTTTATTTTCCATTGTCATGTTAGTCTGAAGGAATGGGTGACTTTTAAAAATTGGGGAGAGGGTAGAAAAGATGAGAAAAAGACAAATACTTAGATTATTTAAATTAAAAAATGAGAGGAGTGTTGATGTTTGCTAATTGTGGATTAGGTGGGGGAATATATACATTTACTCCTTCATATACTTTTAAAGAATTAGGGCTAGTTTTTCCCTTAAGAAAGACAAGGGTGAAAATAGTGCTGGTGATAACAAGAATCAGAATAAACTGTGAAATATTTCAGGAATTTTATTTTCTTCTTGAAGTTTGTAGAGTTTATGAGCATTCCAATGGTATCCCCAATTGTACAAGATTGATAACCCTGCCTGTTTTTCTGGAGGAAAATATTAGTTCACATTTCACATAAAAGTAATGTTTCAACTTGAAACTATTGGGTTACATGTACTTGAGGGGACTCACCAGAGAGAAATGTAGGCATGTCTGCAGTCTAAAGTTATGTCCAGGCTATTCAGCCAGCATGTATTGGGTGCTTTCTAAGTATCAACAGTATAGACACAGAAAGACACAGAAAATGAAATAGAGAATTGTACTGTAATGTGGTAAAAGTAAAGGTGAACATACACATGAGGTACTCTATAAAACTTGGGGAGATTTTTTTATTTAAGGGTTCATATTTTGTGGTTCATAGAAAGTGCTTTAAAGACAGTATGGTTTGAAGTTGTTCTTAAAGAAGAACTGAAAGTAAATCAGGCACAGAACGTGAGTGAAATTATTCCAGGTTACCAGAATTTACTCCAAAATGGAGCAAACATTTTCCATGAAAGAATGTTCAGGGAATATGGATTTATAGAAAAGAACAAAAGGTTCACACTGAAATATATTTGAAAAGGTGACTGTTAAGGAGAAGAATTATATACATTCTATGTACTCATAAAATGCAAGTATATTTATTTTGCCTTTTATAAAGAGGGGAGAATATTAGAATGTAAGAGAACAATGTATCTACATATCATTAGAAGCAAAGGCTTAATATGGATCATGCCAGAGTTAGTTCAATGACCATATTAAAAACAGAGAGTAACACTCTCCACCAAAAAACCAGGATACTGAAGTTCAGATATATCATTTGTTAAATGAAAGTGTTGATCTTGACTCTAAATTATTTGATAAATTTAACATTCTATAAATCTTTTTTTATTGAAGTATAGTTGATTTACTCTATGATTCTTTATAGCAGTCTCCCCACCCCACCCCAAGCAGAATAGCTCTGAACTGTAAGATGTCCTTAAAGGGAACTTAAAAAACCCTGAAATTTAGACTATGCTAATATTTTCTGTAACTTCTCCTGGCTCCTCTTACCTGACATCCCCTGAAGGGATATGACAGATCTGATTTTCTGTTTAATTTCAGATAATGTCATTTCACTGCTTTCCACTCATGATGGGTCAAGGTCTTGAAGACTTGAAGCATAATCAGTAGAAATATGGTGGTACTTCCTCAAAATAAAGGCCTGAAAAGCTATAAAAGTTAGAAAATAAATATGAATTTTGAATAGCCATTTTTGGATCTTATGGCCTTTAGTGTTAATAATGAACAAACCAGAATCTTAAAAATGTCGGACTTCCCTGGCAGTCCAGTGGTTAAGACTCCACTTCCAATGTAGGAGACAAGGGTTCAATCCCTGGTCAGTGAATTAAGATCCCACAAGCTGTGTGGCGCAGGCAGCCAAAAATTTTTTTTTAAGTCTTTGAATAAAAGTGTAGAAGAAGATAAATTTTTTGAGTAAAACAAGGGAGAAGATCACCATCATGGGTGAGAAAGTTTTAAGTATAAGTTTGCCCCCGCAAAAGCCGTAGATATATAATAACCTCATGGAAATGTGTACTGAGGAAATTAGTATTGATATCAACCTCCAGTACATAAGAGTGAAAATTTATCATATTATTTTTAAAATCATTTGAATATGCCTCAGCTCACCATTCTGTCAAAGAAACAAAGACTCAGTCACATTCAAAGAGAATACGCCCCATTTTCATGATATTCTATAGGAACCTTGAATTTACATCATTCAAAAATTTGGGAAACCACCTCTCATGTTTAGCTCTTCATCATATCAGGTTCTGATGTTCCTTGTTCTTTACAGGCAAGCTTGGACACACTGAGTATTCAAGTCATCAAGTACAGTATAGTTTTAGCCTTCCCGGAAGCTATCTTACTTGAGCTACATTCTTTATTTGTGCTTGACCCAATAGTGCAAAGTACAGAGACAGCAATCATGGCACACTAATCAAGTGAGTTCGATTTCAGGTTATGACGTGATGAATTTGTATGTGGTTTGTTTTACTATTTATTACGTTGTTGGTATGAGGAAGGAGTACCTTAATGAAGTCATCTAGGAATGAAAGATGTCCTTGCCATTCTGTTCTTAGTAGAAATGTTTGCCTATTTGTTCAGAATTCAGTTATGTTTTTGCACAATTAACTCTTACAGTTTCAGGAAGGTAGATTTTTCTTTGTATCTTGTCTTCATAACAAGGAAATTACTTGCTATATCATCTAAATTGATATATTGTATGTCTAATAAATTAAGAAAGTATTTCCTCCCATGCATATATAACTTCTTGATTATACCTTACACATCTCCCGGTCAAGTGCATGTTATATACTTATTGTCAACCAAACACATTGACCTTGTCCAGTAGAATAGGCTTTCTTTCTGATCAGTTCTGTTCACCACTCTTCTACTGGCAGCATGAATCTTTGAAATATCTTACATCCTGATTGAAAAGAAGCCCACTCTATACTTAATCTCTTTCTACTTTTCTGGTTATCATTTCCTGTCACACACAGTCATCCTATCAAGACTCACCTATGTGGTAACAAGCAGGATGCAAGCCATCTACCAGTCCCATCACTTGAGAAGAATCTCAAGAATCACTCCCTATCCAGTTTTAGCAAATAGCATAAATCAGGGGGTACTGACATTCTCCATTCAACTCAGATGACCAATTTTCATCTTCTTTTCACTTGGCAAAAACAAGTTTGAATCCTGTCCATGAACTTAAAACAAATTAATTACATATTTGGAGGAGAAATGGCACATATATGACTCATAAGGTAATCTGAGATTTTTAAGATATGTAATGATGACTTCTGCTCCTCAGAATGGAGGAAGAGAGGTGAAATGTATGACTTATTCTTCCTTTATAGATTACTGCCATGACTTCCAAAAAATAGACTTTTTAAAAAAATAAATCACCCTATGAAACTTGTTATTCACTTAAGGCAAACAATAGATTTGGTAGATATAGCTGTTTATATAGATATCAGTTGAGGAATGATATTACACTCTACCCTTATTTGAACTAGAACTCCACTTTTGCTATAGTCACCTGTATACCAAAAAATGTATGAAAAAAGAGTAAGTTTATAGAGGCAAAATTGTTTAGTAATTCTGTAAGTGCACTTTTGGGGAAAGAATAAATATTTTTAGCTAAATGCAAATGAATGAAAAATTGGTAGTCTCAAGGTATTTAATGTATACAGATTCTAGCACCTTGAAAAATGATTTAGAGTGATCCAGGATGGGATAGAAATACTGATAATGCAGGTAATTTTGGCTGAAAGAAGAAAATTTCCTGCTGGGTTTTGAGACAACTTGTCCTTGAAATATATTTCCAAAATGTATTCCAATTACACATTTTCTGTATAAAATTTTCTATCAGTGTGTACACTTTATGTAGACACTAGTCTACAATTTTGTTAGACTTTAGTAGATCACAGTTCCCTACCGGTCAGTGTTTCTCAAAATGAGACTCTCAGACCCACCTGCAATAATACTACCTACCAACATATCAAGGAAGATGCATTTTTGCAGAGCCCACTGCTTCATATATTATGGTTTCTCATTTTCTATGTAACCTATGATTTAATTAATGAGCACATGATATCCCTTCTCTGGCAGAAGAGACACTTCAAAGTTTCACATAAGATATGTATCTGTGAAAGCCTTCTTCTGTCTCATGGACTCCTTTATTCCATTCAGTTTTAAAGGTTTTTTTCTTACACATATTTACATCCTTAATATCTGAAACAGAGTCTGGGTCCACAAAACTTTGTTGACAAAATAAATAGATTAAAATGAAAACATGAAATGACAGTGGAGAAACTTAATAATTAACTTTTTATAATTATATGAGAAAAATACAGATTGGGTGACATGTTGAGTTGGATGTGTTATCAAATTAAGCATTATTAAAAGTCCAGTGATCAGTTCTTCTGCAAATCTAATACACGATTTTCCAGTATCTGTTTGATTATTTCTGGTTGTAGCTTACAACTTCACAAGACAGACAATTCAATGGTAGAGCATGTCTCTTAAAATTTTTCTTCCTTATAGTTAGGTTAAACTTACTGCGTGATATCTAATTTTCTTCTACAGAGTGACACAAAGAAACTCTTCATTCTTTTGACAATATTGCAGACATTTGGAAACACCTGTCATGAGTTTTCATATTATCCTCTCTATCTAGGTATTCCTAATGCTTTAATTATCAGTTATATTAGCAAATCAAAATGCCTAGAGACTGTCTAGTCTTACATGTGACTAGTCTCAGAGAAGATAACAATAATTTGCTGATATTTATATACCTAAATAGTAAGAGTTGAAATTAGAAACCAGGTTATATCCTTCAGGAATAGTTTGAACTGAAAAAAATAATCTCTCATCTCTGTCTCTATGTATGTTAATTACAGTGCCTTAAATATTCTAGAGTTAGATAGTTGCTGGCATTGGCTTGTGTCTCTAATATGAGGGCTGAAGCTTGCATGATTCTTTCGGTTTTTATTTCATGGATACAAGATGACTGTTGCAGCTTCTACCATTAAATCTACATTTCAGAGAAAGTTGTAGAAAGGAGAAAGGATCTTGCCTATGAAAAGAAATAACAGGCTCGCTCAGGAATCCCAAAAAAGCCTTCCACTTACTTACCATTTTCACTGAAAATTGGAGCTGTGGAGTGAGTGGGTTATTGGTCAGATGACCACCCTTGTATGCCACATGTATCTTCAGATCTTAGACATGAACCCTGTTTATGAAAACATTCTGTTTAATTTATTCCTTATATGTAATGCATTCCTGAGTGATAAGCATTCCTGATAAGATAAGCATCTTTTTATGCACATAATTCTATATTAACAATAAAAATAACAATTGAATACTGACAAATTGTATAATTGTTTCATATATTTGATGATCATGCTTGTGACATCTGGCTTGTCTAAATGTCTTGCTTTGGCCAGTGATATGGAGTCAAAAGTGACAAATGCCATCTCCAAAAACGCCATCATAAGGTTCCATCTTTGCTTTTCTTCCTGTGCTACAAGAATGGCATGTCCCAAACAAGGACTGCTCTGCCAGCATGATCCCTGAATGAAGACAACAGACAGAGAAAAACAGCAGTCAGTATCTGTCAACAAGTATCATGAATGACAAATCTTTGTTGTCATAAGTTCCTGAGATTTGAGGGGTTTTAGTTATCCCTCAAAATCTGGGAAAAGCTGGCTATTCTATGGATAGTTTAATAGGTACTTCATATAGTTTTTCTAATGTGATATTCAGCATAGATCTATGAAGTAAGCCTAGTTTTTGTGTGAGGCTCGGAGAGATTTAATCCATTTCCTGGTAGTCCTCCAGTGGATAATTAAGTCTCCAGAATAAGACCCAATATTCCAGATGTGTTCCTACTATTAAGAAGCTCCATGGAAAATAAGCAACTTTGATCTTGATTGTATAGATGTATTATGGAAATCTCAGATTGAATCACTACCTTTTTACCACATAATTGACTCAGATGGCTGTAAAATAAAACTTTCTTTTCAACATAAATATTTTCAAACTATGGCATCATAGTAAAATAATTAAAGCAATAAATATCTTTTAAAATTAGATGGCATCAATTTCTTTAATTCTACTACATAGATTTTCTAAAATAGTGTATTACCAAATTTGAGTTTCTGCTCTAAAAGCTACTATTTCTTTCAGTCTATTTTATAGTTAGAACGTATGCAGATAAAAATTTACTAGAAATTGTTACACCTTTGTATCAATTCAATTAAAGGAAATTTTACATACAGTGCACTTTCTCGGAGAAATATAATTTTCTTTGTAATTGCTCATATTTGGATTTCTCAAATGTGCCAGTGAAAGGGCCTATCACTGTGACATTAATTCATATTTTAACATGTTCTTCTGTAAATCAAACGTTATACTCAATAGTTTGGAAAGTTTCTTAGACAAGTGAAATGCTCCAAAGTTTCTGAATGTACTCTTATCTGTGATTAGTGGAGGAAAGATGATATAAGTGCTTCAGAGAACAGACATGGATCGTGTGTTGTTTAATAAATTTTACTTTCACTGCCTAATTAAAAGCTGCTGTGAAGAGCACGGGGCTCCTACCCCCTCAATTTTCTCCATTAATTTCTGGTCATTGAATATAAAACTATTACAAAAGATGGGGATACAGTATCCTCTGTTTCCCATAGTTTGTAGTTCTCTCACCCGGATTCTACCCCAGGGCAATATGATTATAGAATTGTCTAATTGAGACAGTCAGTTTAAGGATGATGAAATATAGAGAAGAATTATAAGCGGGGTACATTAGACAAAAGTAAGGCAGGGTCTACAGTAAATCTCATTCCCTGCATAGCATTTGACTTTTGAGACTATTTTTATGGATTTTTAACTGCCATATATTTTCCTCCAGTGCTTTATTAGAACATAGGACTTTCCAGTGATGGTTACAACAAAAGTAAACTGATAAATCCTCTCTAGATTAGGAATCTTGTCAAAGATAGGAAGCTTATCAATGTTTCTACTCAGCCGGCCTGAATTCTTTATCTAGGTACACACATTCTCTCTCATTCTCTCTTCTGGCTCTCTCCCTCTCCCTCTTCCTGTCTCTCTCTCTCTGTCTTTGTGTCTCGCTGTATGTATCTCTCTCTCTCTCTCTCTCACACACACACACACACACACACACACACATAGACATATACACACATAGACATACACACACATGCAGACACAAAACCAAGATGAAACTCACCACACATAACAGTGCTCAACCTCAAATGTTGCCTAATCTCAGTTAGGAATTAAAACCTCAGTGTATTGATATTCAAATAATGGGAAAGAAATAGTGTGCAGATAGGTAAGCTAAGATGCTAGATGGAATTAGATTTTTAAGTTTACATATATAACAATTCATCTGCATTCTTCATGTATTAGAAAACCATCTAATAACCTTAATCTCCTCAAAGTGGACAATTTTTTTTTTTTTTTTTTTTTTTTTTGCGGTACGCGGGCCTCTCACTGCTGTGGCCTCTCCCGTTGCGGCGGAGCAGAGGCTCCAGACGCGCAGGCTCAGCGGCCATGGCTCACGGGCCCAGCCGCTCCGCGGCATGCGGGATCCTCCCGGACCGGGGCACGAACCCGTGTCCCCTGCATGGGCAGGTGGACTCCCAACCACTGCGCCACCAGGGAAGCCCTGGACAAATTTTTTAATGATAACAATGGGCAGCAGTTTTTCTGCATCTCTAAATTTATTGAATTGTGTTTGTTGGCTTTTGTAAGTAATAATTATCTTTTTATAGATAATGTGGTAAAGCCCCTTGTTTTACAAATAGCATTTTAATGAAATATTTTAAAAATCAATATTAATGAAGAATATCCACAATGAGCAAATTATCAAATTTTAAACAAAGAGAGGACTGTATGACTTATTTGTTCTATTATGTCAAGCACCAGTCTCAGCATGGCACTGTTTTTGTGTTTTGTTTTTGAAAACCGATTGGATTTTTTTGTAGTTGTTATCTTTTTCTGCCAGCTTTATTGAGATAAAACTGACAAATAAGGTTGTGTATGTTCAAGACTTACAATGTAACTCAACTTCTTGAATCATTTTTAAATACATATTTTTAACTAATATAGCATTTCTGTTGTAATGTTTAAACATATTACGATGAAAACCCTTAAAATTTTAGTGCCATGCAATGGTACTCAGTGGATCATGACAGACAAAACAGGAACTCAAAAGGGCCTGGACAAAAATAAAAAGAAATTAATGTTTTAAAAACTTAGTGTCAATACATCTTGTGATCTCTTCACATCCTGCACTAATTTAATTAATAATAATTTTAAAAAATCATTGTTTGCTACAGTTAAAGATCTATGGATGATTAACAGAGTAAAATCTGTCAGAATTTGGCAAAAAAGTTTAAAATTTGTTTTGATTATACTCTTATTTTTAAATATTATAATTAATTAAGATATTATAAAATTTCACTCTGTCTCCCTCTAGCTACTGTGCTCTTTCTTTTATTTACTGTATTTGAATGAAACTCTTTATACTCATTGTGTATATTTATTTTTGTAGTTTATTGGCTTGCAGATATTCTTTGCTCAAGACACTGTCTCTCATCTTTTCTGAAACCTCACTTACTAAATATACTGAAGCCTTCTTTGAGCTTTGGCTTCTGAGGTATCATCTTGCTTTGTCTTATTTGTCTCCGGCTATTGTTCTTAGTTAGAGTATTTCCTTTCCTCTACTTAGTTAGAGTATTTCCTTTCCTCCAAATTTCATAAACAGTTCCTTCTAGTTCCACCCTTGATCATTTATGTTTGTTTTTAGTTCCTCAAGATATTGTGGGCTGGATTATTTTTGTGCTGTGACCCTCCTTTTTTTCCCATAAGAAAATATATAGAATCAAGCACAAAATAATTAGAATAATTGGGAAGTACAATTGTAAGATGTAGTGAGAGAGGAAGGGGTTAAATTTTTCTCACCAGAGGAGGTAATGACTGATGTCTGAAGGTAAATGTCCCTAAGGTGGGGCATACCATGATCATTCTTGTGTTTTATTTCCTATAAACACATTTTCTCCATGTCCTCATTTCTATTACTCATTTCTCTTATTTTTGTTTCATGTCCTTCCTCTAATCCCTTAGTAAACTTAAGGTGATATAACTGAAAGAATGAGTAGGGATTTGTAGAAAGCTCTACATTTCACTTCTGGCTCATGTAGTAATTATGCAAGTCAGAGCAGTGGGGTGGTTTAAAGACTGTACTCTGATTTGAATCTTGGCTCTGCCATTTTCAAGCTGAGTAATGCTGGCTAACTTAACCTATCTGTTCTTAATTTTCTTCCACCTATGAAATGGGAACGTAAATCATAATTATCTTACAGTTTTATAGAGAATATTTTAAAGTTCATGTCTGAAACCCCCAATATTTTTCTCTCTTCTGGCGCTCTTTCACCTGTTAGTATTTTCTCTAAGGAGAGTAGAGTAACCAACACCTGGTATTATCTTTTGAAACTGTATCTCTAGCTATGTCTTGACTTTTATTTATATTCACCAATCAATCTCTTAAGTCAGTATCATTTTAGGATTGCTGTAACTTATAACAGAAACTAGTCCTAGCTGATACTAGATCAGCTGAAGTCTAGCTTCATTAGACAGTTTTCCTCTTCCTCCAAAAGTAACCATTGTGAGAAATGCGGTCCTTTTATAAAATCTGTGTTTATCCAGTGGAACTGTACCATAAACCTGAATGATCTGTCTCAGAATGGAGCTGCCAGGAAAAAAAAAAAAAAAAAACTGGAAAAGTAACTTGATAATTAAAGGTACTAAAGCAGATGTTTTATTTCATCCTTCCCTGATATACTTTTTTTTTCTTCTTCTTCATTTCATGTCACTTAACCAGTCCTGTCCTATTGCCTGATCATTCTTCCCATCCCTGTCAAGTCTTTGTGTTTCCTTCTCTCTGACTGGCCTGATTCGCCCTGTAATAATTAGTGTCTGCTGACTAGCCCCAATTGCCCCTGGACTGTGCAGTTTGGTGAACCCTGCTCATATAACGCAACCACATTTATTACTGAGAACCCACCTCCAAGAATCCTTTCTTTGTTGTTGCTATTTTATTACTTGTTTTATACATTCACTTATTTCTTCAAAGGATAGTTAATAGTTTATTCATTTATTTATTCAATAAATATTTAATAAAGACCTGTTCTTTTGCATGCCCTGTGCTAGATACTGAGAAAAAAATTAGCACAAAAAAAATGACATGGTACCTACTATCAAGAGGGTTCTAGTAAAATGGAGGGACAGTCAACTAATGGGAATAAACATAAGGTCCACAGGAAGCAAATAGAATACTGATCTCAATCCTGAGGGTCAGGATTGGATTGTCAAATGTGATATCTGTCTTGGTCTGATCAAAGAGTAATTTATTACTTTCAATGATGAAACTAAGAAAAATTTCATGTTTTTCTAACCAAGCAGGCTATTTAAGCAGAGAACCTATATGTGTAAATACGAGGAAAACAAAAGATACTTATACTGTCACCTTCTCCTGACCTTCAGAACTACGGTAAATGAAAAGTGAATCAAGGACTTTTCTCAGGAAGGTACAACTCTCCACACTTGGTGCAGGGGAGACCATATTGATGACAGAGGCAGGCATTAGGGATATCTTCGTAGCCTTTGGATCCATGAGGAATTCTGGATCTGCCTCTTCTAGGCAGGGGGAAGAATAATTCTGTGAGAGAATCCTAGCAATGCAACAGCAAGCTTCTCCAGAAAGAGGATTCAGGGTCCTTCACTTCATAAGGCTAGCTCAGGGGTGTCCTTCATTTCATTGAGAATGTCCAGTTCTCATAGGGTGTGATATAAATATACAAATTCCTCATCAAGTCTTGAAAATTATGTCATTCTGAATTCAACAATTTTTATAATATAAAAAGAAATTGTATCTAAATCATACTATTGCATAATCGTAAATACACATAATTGTTTGAGTTATTACAATTTGGGGAGCAAAGCGTGTAAGTTTCATATTTTCTTGAGGGGCACCAATTCCACAGAAGCAAGTGTTCCCAGGGTGCCTTAACAATAATAATAACAACAACCAAAACAATGGTGAGTGTTCATGTGCACCAAAGGGCAGAGACCAGTAGACCAGATAGTGAAAACACAGGTAAACACTTTGAATAAAGATTGAGTTTGGTATCTGAAGTCTTTATCATATGCCAATGCATTGTGGAAGTAATTGACAAAAGTGAAAATGTCAAAAAGTGTTTGGAGGAGGGGATTTAGTGTGTGTGGAGGAAGGGTTGCTTCTTCATTCATTTTCTTCTCAATATATTTCAGAGAATGAAAGTAAAAGGAGAAAGACATGAGAGTTATCCTTTCAGAAACATACTTGGAATATATGCAGAATATATTTAACATGCTATATAATAATTCTAATAAATTTGGGATTTTTGTTTGATAATTATATTCTATTTTACACAGAGAAAAATATTACTCATAATTGAGTAGCCAATGTTATACCAATGTACACTCATAGGAAACAGTCATCTTTTCTCTTTTTTCTATGCCTTTTGCCATGAAGTAGGAATACAGAGTGATGGTGTACCTATAAAAAGCAGAACATGAAAGGCTACATGGTCCCCTGTGGATCCATTACATTTTTGGCCTATATATTGCAATTGTACTCATATTTATTGGATACTTGCTATTTTCTAGGTGATATGACAGGTTCTGAGGAGATAAAGATTATTAGGGCATGCCCTCTGCACCTTAAGACCTAAGAATTTTATGAGGATACAGATAATCCTATAACTTACTGCCTGCTTTACTGGAAATATAACCTAGAGTACAAGATGCTACTTCAGAGATGGAAGGATTGAACATATCTCAGCAAAAAGAAAAGTAGGCATTTGAATTTTTCTTGTGTATATACACAATGTTCTGTCCTCCAAAGGAAAAATTATCTAATAACATATTATTCTAAGTTACCGATCACTACATTCTTGGCTGTCTAGTATTATATGATATCAGCGTGTACCTTTATAAATCAATGCTCTTTATATTTTGTATTTCCAAAAACGTTTCGCACTCTCTCTAACGCTTCAAATTATTTTCCAAGCAAACTGATAAGGAGATGATGAAGTAAGATCATCTTTGAGAATTAGTTCAGTGCCTATCACTGTGCTAAATATTTTATGTACATTATCTCTCACAATTCTCACACAAATCCAGGAATCTTAATTCTGAAATCAAGCAAGGAAAAAGCCAAAATAAAATACAATCTTTGATCTCTGTTTTATATGTATATATATGCATTTGTACAGGCATGTGTTTATTTACTTTAACTTGATCTTGGTAAAAGTACTATGTTTTAAAATGGAAGTATATTTTAATTGTTGCAGTTGAAACTAAGGTGGAAAGGAAACTAAAATGATTGAATCAATTTCTGCCCCCTCTAGACAGGGTTGTATTTAAAGAGCATGTCCAGAAGGTATAGACCCTAAGTCCTCCACTGTTGATAATTCTTGTGCAGACTTCAGTGATGTAGCTAATAGTCTGGCACTATTTAACAACAAATCGGGCATTGGTTTCTCTTTGCTACCTGTGAAATTCCTGTACTACCGGCTTTTGATTTCTCTCCCCTGTTGCTTAAGGAATATCAGGTTTAATTCTTTGGTAGTTTAATGCTGATAGAAGCTTAGTCTAAACTTAGCGTGAAGTAAAGTATTTTGCGTCTCATAACTTTGTCTTTATTAGAGACTTGCCTCTGTGTAAACCTCTGTATTGTACATTGTTACCACGTGAAACAGAATGGGATCAACCGAATTAGCTTAATCTGAGGTATATTTAGAAAGTAAATCTGAGTATATTTAGAAAGTAAATCTGTTAATCTCCTCCATTAAAAGTGGCTTATTATATTCAAAATGAAATGTGAAGAGGAAGCAAATTCTGTATTCATGATACTCATGCAACAGTTTTAACAGAACAGCTTTGCCTCAGCCAGAGATTGCCTCCCGTTTCTTCCTATGGTGTTGAATTGAGCTTCATATTCATATAGGAAAAGACAACCCTATCCAGCTTCTAAGGCTTATAGTAATACTCTCTTTCATGACCTAGTTTCCTTGAAAAGCCTTGCCTTCTCATATTCCCTGTAACTGTCCTAGGACCTGGCATTTATTATGTTTGCAAGTAATCTGATACTGTATGAACCATTGCAAACCTTCAGAAGTGATCCAGAAATCAACTAATTAACTTGTTGCATTAGAAATGAAGGATGATGTGGAAGAATTTATAAAAGCATGATTTTCTTTCTTTGGCAGCATGTTTGGAAACTGCATTAGCTGTGTTCATATCATAATTTCTCAACTGAATTCATACGTTATGCTAAGATTTTATGCATTTTTGGTGAAAGGAATACAACGTTATTTGTATACATTTATGATGATAAAATAATGGCTAACAGAATTTAAGTGATTAAAGTCTGTGCCCAACTTCTGATGTTAACTGTTTGTTAAATCATTGCTTGAGGAAAAGGAAAAAGAAATACTTCTGACATAGTTCTTCTATTTTAGTGTGTCAACATCTTTATAATGTAACACTGTACAACTGAGAAAAGAACCTGGACTTCAAGGCCAAATCTGGGCTTCACCATTTATTCATTAACTGTGAGACCTTGAACAATTTCTGTGAGATAGTTTGAAAGGGTGTTAGCAATTTCTACTTCCTAACTGTGGAGCCAAAACCAAAATAGGCACAACACAGTGCTTAATATATAATAGACGTGCAATAAGAAAAAGCTAATTTAAAATATAAATGTATTTTCCCCATATTTTATTTTAATCCTCTTTGTATTTTTTTCCTTCACACCCACCCTCCTGCCTTGTCTCCACTCTTTACCTCTTGCGCTTCTGAGCCACTATACACAAAATGGTACATAGAAATTTATCAGACCTAAGAAAGTGGTATGTGGCTGGAGTGGGTATGACAAAATGTGAGAATTGCTAGAAAATCAGTTTTTGTTTGTTCATTTGCCTGATTGGTAGTTTATTTTCACTGTTTTTTAAATTATTAATTCTTTAAAAATGTTAAAGCACCTGAGTGCCATGGCCTGCTCTGATGACGGAGAAGGACAAAGAACCTATCTCTTTATGTTCTGATCCATTATGCTGTTATACAGCTATATCATTGTAAATATAGCTTCATAGAAGTTATACATAATTGGAATATTTATGAAACTATTTTGCCAACCCATTATGTAGCTTTTGTTTCAACCTGTGATTTTTTAAAAATTCTCCATACTATTAAACCTAAACCACATAAATTTAGGAGGGGAAAATATTTAGAATAGACATAAAAATAAATTTCTGGCTACTACAATCAAAGATACAAGTAATTAGGTAGTATCTTCTTCTCTGATTATATTTCACTGGAATATAAAATTCTGTTGGATGTGTTGTCTAAAGTATAACCTTACGTGAAAGGGCAGAGTCAATTTTTTCAGTTTCTTTCTACCTTAAGATTTAAAATTAAAATATAATAATTCTAAGAAAATAACATTAAATATATTTCCATTGCAGATCATCTACTAATTTTACAAAACTTAAATTATAAAGAGGAAGAAAAAAGCTCCAAAGGGCAAGAATTTCTAGATTTGCTTTGCCTTTATCTTTAATTTTAGAGCATGAAATTACTTTTTGACATATATCAAATACATAAAAGTGATAAACTGAGGTCATCAATTGCTTGTTAAAAGAAATAGAATAACATCATAATTAAAACCAGACAAAACATATGTTTAAAAAAAGGCAATTATTATTTGTGCCATAATAGTACTACTATTTGATTGGCTAAAGTGCACTGAGAATAAATAACTCTCGTGTTACCAATTATACACGTTGGCTTGGTGGCCTGTTGTTTTATTGACATCATGGGAGGAACCAAGTTCTTCATATTGTCCTGGCAAATGAACCATATTGTTTAAATAACTGATGAAACACTGCCATAAAATGAAGAGGTACAGAATGTTGTGTTTATGCAAACATGACTTTGCACAAAATCTTTTTTGTTTTTATGTTTTAGATTTCATTTTTATTTTTGCAGTAACAGTACCATATTTAGCCTATTCAGAGAAACAGGGAGAAAACAAGCTGATCATTATATTCTTATTCTTAGCTGCTTTGTTTGGAAGTCTGAATGGTCATGAATTCTACACATTTTCATTAACCAGTGAATAAAGAAGTTAGCTTCAGCTTTAAGGTAATGAGTAATGCCCTGCAAGCACCTAGTTAAACACTTGGAAGATGGTAGAATTTGACATTTTACTTTCAGAAGGGTCACATCTTCAGTTGTTTGATGATGTAGCCATTTCCCTCTCAAGATACACTGTAGTGTTCATTTTATTGCCATGATACTCCTTCTTTCACACCCATTCCTCTTCCTTTGTACCACCTACCAGTATCTTTGGGAAGGACAATTTTTTTTTTTCTGCATCTGAGTAAGAGAAGGGCAATGAAAATACTTATATAAGTATTTGGCCAGCAAGAGAACAAAGTATAATTTGAAAGATAAGAGATACAAGCTGTTACTTGTTGAGTGAGCCAGGCTCTGTATTACATGTGCTGCAAAGATAATACCCTTAATACAGAAAAAGGGACCTTCTACTCAACAAGGTGAAACAGTTCACCCAAGTGCACAAAGACAAGTGACTACACAAAAGTGTCCATCTGTGGTTGTCTTTAAAGCCCAAGCTCTCTTTCCCTCCCTCTCCTCCATTTATGGAAATAAATATATAGTTAACGATAAAGTACAGCTGAGCTCAGACATGCAAGAAACTTATAATGTTATATATTGAGGAGATTACAACCATTTTGGGGGGGTGGGGAACTATGCTTGCCCGGGAATGGCATTTGATATTTTACTGTGGAAGTGCTGCATCTCCTGGTTTGTGGTGTCACTGTATCAGCTCCTTCAAGTAAGATAAAATAGCATGCATCCACATTTGTTTTTCTTACCCTACATGATGATGCATGAAAGCAAGTTTGAAGTTTATTGATTAAGCCCAGCAACTCAATATTAAGATATAAAACATAATCTATTTCTGGGATATAAATGAGAGAGGCATTTTCTGTTTGTTTCAGTTACATTTAACAGTTGTTGGTGACTTTGTGACTGGGATTTTATCAGCTTTTTGGAGAATGTGCAGTATTATACTATCAAAAAGATTTTGTCTGTATTTATTAATATGGATATCTGGTAATTTTTTTTAACAAATAATTATCTTGAAGATCTTCTGATACATAATTATAAAATTATAACTTGTTGCTGAGAAGAAATTGTTATTCCTTCTTAAAGAAATTAAATATTTCCTAAGTATGTTTTATATAATTTATTCCTGGAACTTTTGATTATACATATATTAGATATAAAGAAATGACTATAAATATTCACTCTTACTTGCTCAAACCAATTCATTAGAAAAGGTGATAAGGATCTTTATGTATTTGACAAATATTATCAAGTCATTTTCAGTGGGATTTTCCTGCAGAAGCAAAAGTAATGGTATCAGTCATATAAAACTTCATAAAAGCTTCAATGCAGGTGTCAGGTAAATTACAATGACTAGATTTTGAAAAAAAACATGACATTTAAGGAGGAAAGAATGTCTAAGATTATGTGTTCACAAAATACATAATATGTGTATTTATGTGTATGTGTTAATTGCTGAAAAGTGAGGGAATGATATTATAATCTATATTCTTGAATAAATCAGATTATTGGTGTGAATGTTATCATTAGATGATGAAATTATCTCTCTTATAAACACCAAAATCTAGATTCAAAAGCAGAACCAGAGATATTTCATAGAGTCTTGATACTGATTGATGAGACTCTGCAATAAAATTTTTACAAAATAAACAATTCAAGAAAAATTCAACTTTCATGCATTTATTTTGTTCTCTTTTAATATCTACTTGATGATTATAATCAAAGGACCTAGAGCACAAATGATATCTTAGTGGATGCCAAAATCTAGTGCTGTGTCTTTTAATAATTAATCCCTAAAGCAAGCAGAATATTACCTGATGACTGATACCATTCTAATTCTCTCATTAGAAGATAAGGGGAGTACTTTTCAAGAGCTTTGCTTGGTTCTTCTCAAAGCAAAATGTTTTCTGAACGGAACTTTTCCACACTGGGCCTGAGACATGAACTGAGACACTTATACTTAAATTCTATTCTGTTTTTATACAGCAGCGAACCTGATACATAGAGCAATTTGTTGTCATTTTATCCCCTTCCGTATGTGCCTTTTTTTGTTAAAGCAGATGGGGATATATCTTGGTAATGTGTCTATGTTTGAAAAAAAAAGCAACAGCCTTGTTTTTAATGTCAAAAGCAATCCGTTGGAAGTCTGTAGAATGCAAAGTATCCAGATATTTTTAAGTGCAAAAGAAATGAAACAAACTTAATTTCTTCCTTTTGAAATTCAAGCAAATTCCAATTTTTCACTAATTTTGATATTGCCTTAACTAAAAGCTAATACACGTAATCATAGACTCTAGATAAATTAGACAAAGATTATTAAGACTTTGTTCAAATTTTCCTTTGGTTTACCCTATTCAATACCACAAGCTGGTACTACCCTACTCACAACACCCTTTCCCGCCCCTGACCATTTTTCACCCTTGAAACTTACCAGCTTCTAACATTATATATGATTTACTTGTTTTGTGCTTATTGTGTATTGATTATTTTCTGTGTATTGCTATATTGTAATTGCCAGAATAAAAGAGGTTAGTAATTTATATACTGATAAGGTCCAGGTGCCTAGAAAAATGCCAATTTACAAAAGAGAAAGAGTGATCAATAAATATGTATCAAATGAAATAAAATGTTTAAACAGTGAGCAACAACACAAAAATCTTAAGAAACTGAAATTTGTCTATTTTCAATCGGATTACATATTTGAAATATATGTCACTCCTTTGACAAAAAAATTATAAGACAAGTACAAATAGATAATATATTGTCTCTAATTATGAACTAAAAGTAAAACAATTCCAGTGATAGATTTATAACCTTATTAATATATTTTCTCACTCTTAGTTGCAGCTGAAGAACAAAGATAGCACCATTGAATCACAGATAAACATTTATTTTTGTAACCTTGTGATGAATAATAAAATTGGAAAATATTAAGCTAAAAATTAAAGATATTAAAAACATCTTAAGGGGGAACGATTTAAACGTCAGATCTTTGCAGCATCTTAGCATATTAGGACATAACTGAGATTCATTTCATATGCATCTGATTTCCACAAATAAATATTCTCTAAGTCCAGCAAGTGAATTATTTATAGGAACTTCATACAGCTGAATTTCTTTGCATGTAATTCTTTTTAAGTGACAGTGGTTTCTTTTGTGATGAGTTCTAATGTCAGTCCTGTGCAAATGTGCTGCATGACCTTAAATGGTACACTGTCTTACAGGACATCATTTTATACCCCCAAAATGTGGGGTTCAATACACATGACCTCCAAGTTTCCTTCTGCTTCTATGATGTGTGCCTTTGTGTCTTCCATTTCTGTGATAGTGTGTCTCTTCTTAATTCCCTATATGTGATTTTGTTTTTATGTTAAAACACTTATTATTTACAAATATGTCTGGATCTACTTTTAATTTACCATTTCCACATTAAAAAAAAAGTGAACATGTTATACTGAAGCAATGGTTAGTTTTAGAATTAGAGTATCTTATACTATAGATTATCTACATATTAAAGATATACTATATATTATACTATGCAATACACTAAAGATATTTTTATAAAATATATTTTATGTCTATAAATACAAATTTTATATATTAAAGATAGAAAATATTTCTGTTATGTTTTCCTTGGAACTATAATTTGAAAACGAAAGTGCTCTCGTATTTATCAGGAGTCTGCCTTTTTCTAGGTACTGAATTAGGTATTTTACTTCTACTACTTCACTTACTTAGAGAAGTTACAGTTGCTAAAAAGGAAACCTGACAAGTTTAAAGACAATATAGTGTTAACAGACAGGCAATTTATAAAATTACATCAGTATCAGAATTTATAAGGAAATATTTGATAGTTAGATTTCCCTTAATTACAAAACTGTTGCTCAGATTCAAATTTGAAAATGCAGTTGACTCATCACTTCTTTTTATTTACCGGAATTTGCAATGATATTTCTGATTACCATGCACAAGACCCACAAATAATGTGTAGGGTGTTTTATTTTATATTGAACTTTACATTTCAGCCTCATGTCAATAGTAACCAAGAGTTGTGTCTCATAAAGAAAATCATTAAGTAAGTTCTTGATTTTGAGATCCAACTTACAACCATCATCTTATATTGGCAATTACCTTGTGATTGTTCTTTTGTTTTGTTAAAAACCCTCTTGTATGGAGAATATGATGCTTTTTTCAAGTATTGGTTGTTTGCAACAAAATACAAATGTTTGATTGACTTAGTTCCTCTGCCATCCAACAAAGATGTTTCTTTCTAAACATCATGAAGCAATTGTGACACTGCAGTTGATCCACTGAAAGGACCTCATGTAGAAACATTTGTCCAAATCCAGCTGCCACAAGGACAAAATCATGGGAGGCTTGAATTTATCAATGTCACGGAAAACATAAAACCAAAAATCTGAGTGTGGAGAGATGTTAAGAGACTAAAAGAGTCCTTTTTTAAAAAAAATACATAGCTCTTTATTCTCTTCATACAGTGCTTTATCTGAGTCATTAAAAAGCAGCTAATGTTAAATTGAATTTGCATATTGTCTGAGACTATAAAATAATGGTAGAAATAGTGTTTATTATTACTTCATATATTCTGGAGGAAAATTTTGTGTTTAGCAACAAAAGCATCTTGATATGCAAATCCATTTACTTGTAGCTCTTTTTCTCCCTGAAGAGACTCTTCTCAATGTATTTTTGGTTGAGAGCTCCTTAAAAGGAAGGAAAGAGGGTATGAAGGGCAGAGATGTTAAAATATGAAAAGTAAATGCCAATCCTCAAGGCCCTGGTTTTTAGGAAAGTTGAATGACAGGAAACACATTTTTTAAAAGGTGTTAATGGAGTGACTTGAGGTTCAAATTACAAAGAAAAATCTAGTTCAAGGAGGTGAGCTGCTTTTTTGTTAAGAAAGCTAATTACTTCTTAGTCTAGGAAATAAATCAAGGAACACGTGTGAGGTTTCATTATTTTAGTCATGTTTTCATTCTTAGTTTCTCACCAGAACTTTGAAAAAAGTCAACAGCTGTGTAGAAGCATTTGGAATCTTTTCAAGCTTCATATTTCTCAGCTGTTTCTCCTCTGGTTTTGGAAGAAGGCAAAATCAGATGTGAATGCTTTATGAGTATAGCTCTTAATGTGTATTTCTAATTGAATATAGTAAAATAAAGTTAAATAACAACTGATTTGCACTTATACTCCACTGTTTAGTTTCTTAAAAGAATACCCTTTGATACCCTTAGATACTTTTCAATTAGTTTATCACTGATGGCAATACAAACTTTAAAATAACAGTAGATTAACGTGTGTGATTAAAAAATATCACTGAACATATTCAGCTTGTCTTTTCTAGTGAAATATACCTCAAAATAATAGTAATTTATCATTCCTTTAATCCTGACATAATTGATAACAAAATTAGAAAAACATTTTCAATAAAACTATCCCACATTAACCAAAATAAGGTTTTACAGAAAAAAGTCTTGTCTTCTTTAGGAATCCTATTACTTGGCATAAGACAGTGAAATTAGAAAAGAGAAATGACTACTGTGAAATACAGCAAGTAATGCAAAGTGGTAAAACTCTCTAATATGTTATTCAGAGAACAGTAGTTATAAAAGTACAGTAGTGATAAAAAGAATTTACTCAAATACTGAACTTTTCCCTAGTCTTTGAAGTATTTGTCTGAGTACAGTAAAGGCTCACCTGGACAGTCAGCTCAAGAATTGCTATGATTTCAAAAGGCTTCTGTGCGTTTGAACTAATATTCCCACTGCCTGAGTGGCAGTAAGGTATGAGTAATTTGTAGGATTATAATTACCTAGACAGTATATCTAGGATTTCTTATAGATGGGCTCTTTGTTACTGAGTTTTAGGAGAAGAATGAGGAATTAAGAATATCCACAACCCAAACGATCCATGTGTACCATTTTTCTATGAGTATCAGGGTAAAAATGAAGATACTCTGTGCTTATTTTTACTGTTCATTATAAGAAGCTGTCTTCGTATGTCTATTTTTATGTATGTCCCATATTTAAAAGATAAAGCAATGCACATCTTGTTTTCTTACCTGAATTTTTATTATTGATTCTGCTGTCAGTGATGAATATATATAGATAGACACGTAGCAAGAGAACTTCTGAAAGTGATGGAGATAAGAAAATACTGAGAATAGTATTCTCAGTAGCAGATAAATGAAAAGAAAATCTGTTGGTTACATATGGTATTCAATTCTTTTAATCAGTCCTTGTAAGGCAGGCTTACAGAGCTTTTTAAAATATTTCACATTCGCTACTTCTTACATGCAAGGCCATAAGATATTAATAAAACAGAAGATGACTGCTTTGCTTAAATTTATCCCATTTTTATAATGCTTTATTATAAACAGTCTTCCTTCATCCAGGTGTCATACATTTTATTTTTTATAGACCTTGGTTTCTTGTTGGCTGTTAGGATAACTAGAATTTTAACATAGAAATAAAAATCATCATCTCATGTGAGTTACAAGTTACAGTACAGACGATCAAATACCAGATATTGAACTCCGTAATGTTTTGACTTTGCAGTTTAACTTTCAAGTTAATCTGAATTACCACTTGATTCTGTGTCTCATTTTTCCTGTGTTTTATCCTCTAACTCTAAGTCTGGCTAGCCCACATTACCTTTGCTTTGGCTTATGTTGTTTATGCTGTGACTTCTAGATTCCTCTATACCTACACTACCCATTACTTAAGGCTTCGTTCAAGCCTGACCCCTATAAATTCTTCCCTACACATTATAGCTTTGCTAACCCACAGTAGTTTTACCCTTACCATGTATACTCTATAAATAACCACACATTATAAATCCCTTGTCTTCTAATAACATTGAATAATATATTACTTTATTAATGCACAGTACTGTCTGTTGACTTCATATTGTGTTAGTGTTGTTTCCCCAGCTAAATTGCAAGTTTCTGGTGGGATTGGCCATGTTTCTATGAGAAGAGAGAGATACAATAAAAATGCTTTTGAATCCAAATAAGCAAAATGGCTATGTCATACGCATGTGTTTTACAAAAGTAGTTGTTAAGAAATTAATTGATAATTTATGAAAAGGAGTGTCTTCTAATGAGAAGCAGAGGTTTTTATAAATATTGCTTTTGCAGTGAATATGTAAGACTATAGTGAGAGGAGAAATGTTTGACATACCACAACAAAATAACTAATTTATACTTTTTAAACTGGTTCTCTTCTCCACAAAGTTACATTCTAAGCATCTGTCAAGAATAAGGTTTGGGGATTTCCCTGGTGGCTCAGTGGTTAAGAATATGCCCGCCAAAGCAGGGGACATGGGTTGGAACCCTAGTCTGGGAAGATTCCACATGCTGCGGGGCCACTAAGCCCATGCGCCACAACTACTGAGCACTTGCGCCACAACTACTGAAGCTCATGCACTGTAGGGCTCGCGTGCCGCAACTACTGAGCCCGCGTGCCGCAACTACTCAGCCTGCGTGCTGCAACGATTGAGGCCTGTGCACCTAGAGCCTGTGCTCCACAACAAGAGAAGCCCCTGCAATGAGAAGCCTGTACACCACAACAAAGAGTAGCCCCCGCTCACCACAACTAGAGAAAGCCTGTGCGCAGTAACAAAAGACCCAATGCAGTCAAATAAATAAATAAAAAAATAAGGTTTGACTGCTTGTTTGGAACTGTATTCATATTTACAAATTCCATAACGTTTTTATCTGTAAAAATGTGGATTATTATATTTTATATAAACAAAAATTTTCACTCGTTACTTGATAAGATGAAGAATAGAGAATGTCTACTGCACTCCTTCCTAGTTTTTAGAATTTTGAGATTATAAACTTCATTTTTTTCTTCTAATATTTATAATTTTTTCATAGAAATACACACATACATACATATACACACAGACACACACAGACACAGACACACACAGACACACAGACACACACAGACACAGACACACACACTAACCAAAGAAAGTTATGCTGCTCAAGGAGACATAACATCTGTAAGTCATCAGTGAGAATATTGGGATAGAAATTGGGGTCAGAGGTATTTACCACACACAAATGATCTACAGAGTAACTATGTTTTTATAATGAAAGAGCTTGACAAAATGTAAGCTTAGTAAATGCTTGATATAAAATATATTCAATTAATAGCAATCACAGAAATATTAATTGTTAAAATTCTCATTTTCAGTGCATTTATAATACCTATTTTCTAATTAGTTTAGAATTTGTGATTATTATTTATCTTTCTTGATCTACATGTGGATTATTTAGAAAGGAAACCTTGTTTTTGTATTCTCTGTGTCCTTGTATATCTCAAAATGTCTTTCTCTAAGAGTATAAAAACATATTTGTTGGATTAGGATACATGAGAACATATTTGTTAGAATAAAATTTTTAAGCTGAAATGTTTTTCCCTTATGATTTCTGTAGGTGGTGGCCTAATATGTTTCAGTGTTTATTGATGTAGACAGCTTAGAGTTCAATCTAATTCCTATATCTTTGGGTGTTTTTCCCTCTCAAGCTTCCATCTTTGTCATTAATATTTGAAAATTCCAGGAGATTGTGTCTCATGTAACACTTTTTATTGTTTATCTGGAAAC
Organism: Pseudorca crassidens; assembly: GCF_039906515.1. Lineage (NCBI taxonomy): Eukaryota > Metazoa > Chordata > Mammalia > Artiodactyla > Delphinidae > Pseudorca > Pseudorca crassidens. Next base: position 41,829,428 of record NC_090311.1, on the reverse strand, counting down.
TCTCAATTTTTAAAATGTGATCTTTAAATGAGGAAAATTTTCTTTTATAATTATTATTTTCTCCATGCTCTTTCTGTACTTCTCCCTTTTCCTTTGCTTTCTTTAATTCATAGATTGAAACTTTCAGATTCTTCCATCTCATGATTTTTTATTTATTGGTTTATTCTCTACCCTTTTCCTTTGAATTTCTGGGAAATTTCAGGGCATTATCTTCTACTTATATAGATGATTGTGTCCCTTCTACCAACTGCTCTTCATTGCTTTTTTTATTTTTAATTTGGCAATCTTGTTTTTTTTTGTCCCACTATACTTCGTGAGTTTACATTATTCTTATAACTAGATCATACAATTTCACTGACAAAATTAAACTTTCTATCTACAGAGAAAATCACATTTCTTCCCTTTGGTCTGTAACTAGTCTTACCTACATCTCAAGCCTCCATAATCTTGTTAGCTAGAGGGAAGAAATAGATAAATAAACCACTTGAAATTGTATTAGCCTAACTATGTAGCATTCAGTCTCTCTTGGATATTAAAAAAACAAAACAAAGCAAAACAAAAACTCAGTGTTTTGGTGATGCCAATTCCTCCTCTTACTTCACCCCAATTCCTCCTCTTCACCCAGACACTTCACTAAAGAAGTGTCTTGGTGTGCATATATGTGATGGTGTGTGGGACGACAAGTGTGGAGAATAGTGTAACAGAAAAGATCTCATGATGTTAAAAAAACTGTGGCTTTAAGGACTCTACTTGCTGTAGTCTTTGATATGGCATTCCTTGTGTCCCTGGGTCTTTTCATCTGAAGTCTGAATCTCTGGTATGGTTTGGGGTCCTGATTAGGGCCCGTAGTGACCTCCACCTTGCTCTGTGATGAAGTTATAACTCTAAGTTTCATTGGTTATGATGAATGAGACTCTATAGAAATAGACTCACAGATATGGAGAACAAGCTAGTGGTTGCCATGGGAGAGTAGGGGCGAGGGGTTGGGTGAAATAGGTGTAAAGGATCAAAAGGGACAAACTACCAGTTATAAAATAATGTTACAGGGATGTAATGTACAGCACAGGGGATATAGTCAAGAATATTATAATAACTTTGTATGGTACGTAATCTATAAAAATATAGAAACACTATGTTGCACACCTGAAACTAACATAATATGTCAACTATACATTAATTTAAAAAAATCTATCTGGGATAATTGCAGTCACCAAAGGCAACATTTCATTCAGTTTAGATGATCACTTGTGCCAGACCAACCACTTTATATTTTGTATAATGCTGGGGGATTATGAATATTTTTGATGAATAAAGACAAGTTACCTCCAATCTATCTTATCGTCTTTTGAGGTGTTCTGTTCTTTGTCGTTGACTTCATAAGGATCTGTGATGTTCAGCTGTGTAACCTGAGAGAAATGTTCTCTCAATAAGCAGTATTGTACATAGGTCCTCAAAGCCTGCCTCTAATGCTTTCTCCATCCTCATAATAACCAGCAGAAATTCCATTCATCTGTGTTAAGAGGGTATTGCCATCCATAAATTAAGCTCTAATGTACAATTTTCATCTTCATTGAATTTTATATTTTATTTATATATTTTTTTGCTTTGTTTGTTTTGTATTACTTGCCAAACTCAGTGTTAAGCTCAGTAAGGTATCTCACAGTTCTTGAACATTTTTGGAATTCTATGACCTTCATCATACTTCTTTACATTTATGTTTAGAAATATATCAGTTTTCCTCTTTTGAGCTCTATTTATATAAAGCTGTTAAATTTTTTCCAGGCTCACTTAATAATGGGCAACATTATTTTTATTTTGAAATTCTCTACTAAGGATTCATAATCACATTTAGTGTATATCATCTAAGTTTATCGAAGTGCTCTTCCCAATTCAAAGACCAGAGTCTGCCTTGAGCTGAGTTTGTGCAGTATCTGAGTATATGGCACATTTCTCTGAGTATGTGCATTCCCTCAGTGTAAACAGTATTACCAAGGGCAATATTTCTGAAGTGAAAATTTTCCACTTTAATAAATTGTTTAATAAATGAGGGGTTAAAAATGATGTGACCTTGGCTCAAAAATTAATCTTTTCCTGATTTTGTTTGAAGATACTCTGGGTGCTGTGAAGTTTGTCTATGAAGTACTTTGCCCACATATATATATAGTATTTCAAAACTTTAGCAATTTTCCTCTCATAGTAAGTAAAAGTGATTTTTCATACCACATTCTCTTTAAAAAATTGTAGGAACTATTCGTTCAATATAGTTAATATATTGAAACCTTATCTATGCTGTCTCTTATATTTGCCTCTCAGGTTTATCAGGATCATTTTCTATGACTACATTATTGCAGATAATATATCACAGAATTTTAAGAGTCCTTGACAGTCCCAAGTTGTCATATTTATATGCTAAGGTGGAAGGATTTATTAGGCTTTTCTCTTATATGTAGGAAGAGGGTTAGAGTGTCCGTATGCTATCCTTATTTGATATACCCCGATCATGGCTGAGCTCCACAATCAGCTATTCAAGATACTTTGACATTCACATCTGTCTGACTTGTATTTTCTTATATGAATTATTTCTTTGTGTGTGTATGTTTGCGGCAGGGGTGAAATTTCAATATCATCATCAATATGCTACTGATAATAGTACGTATTGAATATTTACACACATTACATTTTTCAGTTCTTCTAACAATACATAGAAGAGGCATTTTTTCTCCTTCTAGGCATGTGAAAAAGTACACAGAATTGCACATCATTAGCAGAACTGATGGTGCACAAAGGTCTGTCTCACATCAAGGACCATTTCTCCCCAGTTTTGCTTTGCTGCTGATTAACTGTACTAGCAGTAAAAATATGGGCGTTCTTAGATTTTGAGAGTCATCAGTTTTTTAGTGAGCCAGGTCATTGTTGCATACTACACATAACTTGGCTTCTCTTTTTGATGTAGTTATATTAAAATGTATGCTTTATTGGAAACATATTGTGTCAAGTGCACCACGTGGAACATTTAACAAGATAGACAATATTCTCACAATACAATTAAAAGGATTCAACTCAAGCCAGATACTGGAAGAAATTATTTTCACATTACACATCTGATAAAGGATGTGTATTCAGAATATATAAAGAAGTATCAAAACTCAATAATAAGAAAACCCAATGAAATAAAAACAAAATATTTGAACAAATACTTTACCCCAGAAGATATACAGATGGTAAATAAGAACATGAAAAGACGCTCAATGTCATTAGGGAAATGCAAATTAAAACCACAATGAGGTCACACTACGCACATATTAGAAAGTCTAAAATTAATATAATGGTACAACTGCTTTTGGAATCAGCGTGACAGTTTTTTGACATCATTACGTATACAACCACCATATGACCCTGTCATTTTATTCATAAATATTTACCTAAAAGAAATAAAAGCATATGTTCATGCAAAGATTTGTATGTGAATGTTCACAGCAGTTGTATTTGAAATAGCATCAAACTAAACCAGCCCAAATGTCCATCAACAGATGAACATATAAACAACTGTGGCATATCAATGCAATGAAATATTCAACAATAAAAGAGAATGAAATATTGATATAACCAACAACATGGATACACCTCAAAATAATCAGGCAGAGCGGATGAAGCCAGACAAAAATAAAGTACATGCTCTGTGTCCCAGTGGAGCATATAATTCCAGAAATTACAAACTAATCTGTAGTGACAGAAAGGAGACCAATGTTTGGGAAAGGAGAGGGCAGAGAGGATAAGAAGGAGGGAGGGGTTACACAGAAGTATGAGAAAACTTCTAGGGGTAATGGCTATGTTCATCTTCTGGGTATGATGATAATTTTGTAGTGTTTACATAGTTAAACTTGTCAAATTATATACTTTACAAAAGTGAAATACACTGTATGTCGATTAAAACTGAACAAAGCTGCTTAAAAAGAGTTCATTGTGGACCGTGTTTAAAGAATCAGTGACAGCAACAAATCTCTGGGTTTTTTTTTCAAAAATGGAATTTTTGAATACCAAATTTTATTAGTAGGAGAGCAGAATATGATTTCTAGTTGGTAATTTAAAAAATATATAAGGTAAAGCAAAAATTATTTATCTCCCATTGTTGAATGGAAACAAGTTGCCATTTGCCTAGAATATGTAGTTTTATTTTCTTTTTGTAGTTCACTGAAGAAAAACCTAACACTGAAACCAAAAATAAGAAAAGACCAGCCCCTTTATTCTTATATATGAAATCCATCACTTTTAAATAGAATAGCATGATAAGAATTGTAAACATTCAAATGAAACTATTAATTTCTCCCAAATGAATGACTTCTTAGTTATGTTTAATATTTAGACAGAATTTTATAATTTATTTCCATTTAATTTAAAATTATATTGCATTATACTTTTGATCTATATTTTCTTTATATTCTGTTAAAATAGTGTTGGCTTGGGGATGGTCAGAACTGATTGTAAATAGACTTGGTATGACTCAATTGGGGGTGAAAGAGGGATGCAGTTAGTTAGAATTTCAACTTTTAAACTTAAACCCTTTATCTCAAGTTCTTTAATGTAAAGCTATACACAATAAGAACTGTAGATATGTATATTTAAAAAAAAGCTATCTCTTCACCATAAAAATGTTCACATGACTTCATTAATCATTACAAAGACCTGTTGATGGGATCTATTCCCAAAAGAGACAGTAGAGCAGGTATAGAGCCTTCCGATTCATCAATTTTAGATGTTTTAGCACAATTGGATTCAGTCCTTAGTTCAAATGAAAAAGCATCCTAATTGACTTTCTGCCTATTTCCAGGTGTCTGTTACCTCTCAGTCAGATGTGAAGATTGGCTGAGCTCTACCCCATCCTACTGCCTTCATAGGTCTTCTTGGGAATTTCGTTATCAATTTGACGTTACAAACTAACAAGTGCAGTACAAAGTACATCTGTACTTTTTAATAGAGCAAACTCTTTAAAAAGTCTTGTTCAAGAGATTTATAAATATATATGAATATTTTATAATCTAGAATACATAAAATTATGTTTTTGTACATACAGAATTCAGCATTTAAGATACACAATTTCCTCTGTTACTTTAGAAATGTAGACAGAAATAGCAAAAACCTGTTTATTGTCCCAAAAGATGTCTTTCCAAAGTTAGTAGAATATAGAAGAAGGAAAACTGGCAAATTTAATAGCCACATCATTCTTGAGGTAAATAGGTTACTGGAAGAAGTAACTGCAAACTGTCTAATAATTCTAGATATCTTTTCTGCTACAGAACACTAAAAAACAGAGTTTGATATTTCTCTTAAGTCAGATATTAGTTAATTAGAAAAGTCAAGTGTTAATTCTATAAGCATAGAAATCAATTTATTTAGAAATGTTTTCATGGATGGTGAAAATTTTTAAAGTAAAATAAAATTAAGAAATATGCCACAGTATTAACTATTAGTGAATTGTCATATTATGTAGAACTTTTAATATAATGGCATTCATGTGAGTTTCACTTAACTTACAGTGTAATGACCTGTCTCTCTGTTTGCAGTATATCAAAACAGTGACAGAGAATGTAACTCATTAAACTATTTATTCTGAAAATAACTTCTTAGTAAATTAAACACACTGATTATGAGAGCAAGAACAAGAGATTGAGGTTGATTGGGTGTATGTATTCTTTTCTTGGGTATGTTTAGGTGAATTTAGTCAAGTCTCTCAAACACTCTAAATTGTCGAAAATTTATGAGTCTTTTCCCTATTTATAAGGTAACTATAACTAGAAGTTCCAGCCTTACCAGCCAGGGAGAAAAATTACATTTCCTTTAACACGCAAACTATGTCCTTGAGATCTTATTGTTCCTTTACATAGGAACTTAGTCTCCGCTGGGGTTCTTTCTCTGAATTTTTCTCACAGGATTCTACTGTCAAGATACAGAATGTATGGAATAGTGGGAACAAAACCCACTACAAAAAAAGAACTCTATCTCTGTCTCATACTTAGCAAAATACAAACACATTTAGTGTTGAGATGGGCATGCAATTATTTTAAAATTTTATTATTTATTTATTTTTACTGTGTTTTTAATACCTTCATAAAGTACCTGGAACGGTCTTTTTCATGACTTCTCCCACTCCTCTTTCCTTTGTTCCCTCCCTACTGGGTTCTGTTTTTATTTTGCCTATTTTCCTGTGACCAAAGCTAGCAAAATTCCATATATTCTAAACCATCACTTTCATCCCAGTGGAACAGTTACAAAACAAACATGTCTTTTCTCTGCTAGTATCGATAGCTCCTTACAGCATGATTTTGGTGTGGCAGTATTACATTGTGGTAAAATTCAAGTTTTCCGAATAGCCTTTGTTATTCCTATCAAGATTTCAGTGATTTCAGTGCTGCATGAGAGTCAAGCACTCAAATTCAAGTTAATTTTCCCTCCTCTTTCTTGAAGCCCTTGCAAGTATGAAATTTCTCTCCAGCACCTAACACAGGAATAGGACAATTACTGGTCTAGTGCATTATTCTGCTGTTAGCCCAAGTATCAGTGACTTTTCCTTGGTGATATGTGTTCACCTATTTATTTCCAGTTAATTCATTTATTTTTTATGTCAGTTGCTGGCAGTAATGTTCTAAGTAAAACAAACAGAATCCGTGCTCTTAAGGGATTGTCATTCTCAGAGGGGAGTAAAACAATCAATCAGTGTCATAATATATATGTATATATACATATACATAAAACATTCATATATAAAAACATTCATATGTGTGTGTGTGTGTGTGTGTATATATATATATATATATATATATATATATAAAATTATGAGAGCTATTAGGGAAAATAAACAGAGTAGATAGAGACCAAAGGGTGCTATTTTGCATTAAATTGGAGGTGATCAATACTTCATTTTAAACCAGATTGAATCGAGACTCTTCGATATATATGTAAGAACACTGGAATGGAAAAATAACTCTATTGATATGCAAATAACATGATTTTGCTTTAGTTCTTAAAGTACCAAAATTGTATTTATTTAAAATTCATATTACACTGAGAAAACTCTTACTTTCAAGACATTTCAAATAATTTGGTTAATAACTTCAGTGCATCTCTTTGTAGTCCCACAAACTCTCATTAAATCCTGTTTCTCTCTTCAAACTGTTTGGAACGTGGAATTTTTAAACCTTGGCCCATCACTGATTTGACTCTATGGAAGTAATTTATTCTCTTGAGATTATGGTCTTCAGGGATTAAGTATGTCTAAGCACTTTCTAATAAAAGTCATAAATAATCACACACACAAATGCCCATTTTAATATTCTATCCATTATGGCTCTTTATACTTTTTTGTTTGTTTGTTTTCACTTCTACTGTTTGTATTGAGCAAAGTTATAAAAATCACTGGCACTTTATTGGTTTTGGCTTTCTTCCTCCAAACCTCATTATAAGGTAGAATATGGGTTAGTGTGGTTATTTGATTTAATGTGTCTCTTTACATTTAGTGTCAAGCCTTTCTTTCTTTATTTTTTTCAGATTGTCATTTACCCCTCACACCAGCAATGTACTTATCTGCCACATAATTGCTTAACATTCTAACATAGGAAATTTCATAGATATAAGAATATTACTCATGAAAAAAAAGTGGTTTTTAGGACATCTTTTCCTGCTGTTTTCTTGTCATTCATAGACAGGACCCCAAAGTTCAAGCTGTGATCATAGTAACAAAACTGCTTTGAGTTTCAGTTATATATACCTTTGAGCCACACAAGATAATAAAATCACATAATGCTATCTCATATTTAATCCAAATAATGTGTAACCAGATTATCCATTTTACTTTTTCTAGTTATGAATAATTTATTTCAAGGTAATAAATTAAGCTGAAACAAAATAATTTTCCACCAATCAGGACCATTTCTTACACATTTTATATAAAATCATTATGCTTGAAACAGAACCATATTGATAATTTACTTGTTTTGTGCTTCCTTTTAGAATCCACAAATATGAAAAATTGGCAATCAGTTTTATTGATTGCTGGAGAAAGTCATGGGTAGGAAAAATAATTTGAAAGTTGTATGTAACATTCTATTTTAAAAACATCTCCTTTCCAAATTGAGAATTTCAATGGTATAATGAGGTTCCTTCAATAACACATTAAAATGCTAGAATCCATGCTTTATCCATTACTCTTCCCCTTCACCTGAAGGTAATTTTCTCAAAGGCATGTATGTGGTAGGATACATAAATATGCAGGTAATGCTTTTTACATAGCCGTATTTTCTTCAGGATACTTCCTGTCATCCAAGTATAAAGTTTAGATTGAAAACATTATTCCTCTTTTTCATATTGCCTAGAGAAAACCCTTCAGATTTAACTAGATTAGATTCCAGTGTACTTACACTAAAATCTTAGAATATATACATTGAGAACATTCATCTTATAAAAGGATTCAGTAGAAATTTATTCTAAAATTCCTTTTCTTTAGAATAGTAATAAAATGTGTATGATAGAAATTCTGAAATTGATTTTGCTTCTATTTGAAGTAATATTTTGAAACACATTTATTTTATTCCAAAGCTTTTCATCAAATGAAGCTTAAGTGTTTCTTAAGGGCTGTAGTTTAGTTTTAGTAGATAAGCCAGAATAAATTCAAGAAGGTAACTGTTAGCTTCAGTCTTCCCTGATGAATATTTGATTGAAAGATAATTTTGGGTACCGATAGAAAAAACAATTTCTTTGTAGCCTTAAATTCCAACTTGGAAAGTCAAAATATATCACAGAGGGAGTTCACCTGACAGCATCATTTGCAGCTGGTTTTCCATGGGTTCCCTTGCATCTCACTGAACTAGATTATACATGATATCAATTTGGCATGAACTACATTCTCTCCTAGGACAGTGGTGATCTGAAGCTCATACTCTGGTTAAACATGTAAATTTATTACCTATGGCTGTGATGACAGTACATCCTACTAATTCACTTTCAGTTCCATCGTCCTCTTATGGCGCTAACTGCCAAGACTGCAACAAGAGATCTTTAGGTTGCTGTATTTGTAATTAGCTAGCTGATCATCTCACTGTCCTAAACAGGATTGTTTCTTGAGGACTTTGCTTTACATTTTGACTGTAAAGCAATAAAATGGGAAACTTAGTATAGTTGCTGAACAACAGATTCTTAAACCCATTTTACATCTATTTTTAATAAAAGAAAATCTTATCAGAAGTATTTGAAATATATTTATAGATAATATATCACTGGAAAGAATATGATTCCTAATACTAGATTACTTATATGAAAGTCTAATCATTTTTTGGAATAGTGATGGGATTTTCTTTTATTCATTGCCTTCTTGAGATATTAGGAGAAATTTAAACACAACACCTTTGAGAGAACTTTTACAAGTAAAATGATATATTATTTTTCAAACATTGGCTCTAAGACAGAGATAAAAAAGCACCACCAATCAGTTGACTTAGATTTTACATTATACTGATAATTCAAGTTAATCTTTAAAAATCGAGGTGAAGCCTAATCCATTTCTATTATTGGTTATTAGGCTTGTATTTTCACTGGCTTTTGACGTGGAAAATATCATCTATCACTACAGGCTTTTCATGGTGTTAATTATGGTGCCTCATTTAGTGAACTAACATTGAAGTCTATCAGGAACCCAAATTTGGGAGGTAAGAGGTAAGAAGAATTTATAAAAAGAGAGAAAAGGGGGGGGAAGTTCTTTTGCCAAACAGTATTTGAGACTCTTTATGCTATTTCTATACCCTAATATGTGTGAAACCCTCAAATTATTTTATTAATAAAGAAAAGAGAAGCATATCCTTTAAGATTAACTCAGTAACTCAGTATGCATGCTTCATGAATGCAAAATTGAAAGCGAATCAAATATTGCTTCTGAAAAACTTTATAGAGACCATATTGCTATGCCTTAAGGCTTAGAGGAGGCAAAACCACCTCCTTAATTTATTCTCCCAGAGGGGATACGACTCTGTTTGTCACTCCTCTTTGATTCCTCCTGACCCTGATGAGTTATTCTTCAAAGTGCCCCCGCTATGAAGTTTCTCAGCCCACATGGCAACCAAACTGTGTTCTCATTTTACCCTGGAGAAAAAATAAGAGTATCAAAGACCTTTAAAATCATCACAAGTCGCAGAGACCTTCCTTCTTCATTTTTCAAGTGCCCTTAAAAGTCAGAAAAGATGCTGGAAGTCAATGCTTTATTTAAATTCAACCCTGCCTACGTATCTCCATCCGAAATCTCAGGGACAGTTTTATCTCAGATATGAAATATTCTTGGTGAGAACCTAGAGGATTATTCTTTTTTCTTCAGATGTAACTTTAAATTATATACAGAAAAATGTAATTTTACAGCATCAACAGGAAGTCAACGAAATGTGACATATTTTTGATTATGGATTTTATCCCATTAAAGACTAAAAATTTTCATGTATGTCATTTTAACATCAATATTACTAAAGTCTAGTATGCACCTTTCCAATTCCTTATATGGAACTGTATAGTTTAACATTTTTCCTCCTGATTTAGGGCCATGATTACAAATTTTGATAATTGTACCCAATTTTAATCTGTGAGATAGGAAAAGATAAGCCAGTCTATTCAACATAGCCATGTAAATAGCAGTTTGAGGATCTTCTCACTGCACCTTCTATTTTAGCTGTTGTTGGTTGCTGGTTATGAGAGGTGCCATATGCGAGATATTTAATATGGAATCTGGGTCTAAAAATATTGAATAAGGATTTGGTATTTATCCTAAACGTACATGGATCTACTTCATACATTAAACTTCAGGAAAGGGGTAACCACTGGAGAGATGAAGAAGTGAAACTTTAGCTGTGTCCCTAATGTTTTCTTTGCTTATTTCTTTTGTTTTTAATGATATCTGAATTCAATTTGTAAAATGTTCACATTAAGAACTCATGGTGTTTATAATAGTAATCTGCAAACTTTTCTCATAGAGCTATTGAAATTCTATAGCTTTAAATTTAAAATCAGTATATTCATATTCATTAATGGTTTTGTACAAGTAAATATTAGCCATGTTGGATATATATAATAAGGTATAAATCTTCATTTCCTTATGAATTATATTGTATAAGTTAAAATATTAAGATATTTAATTAAATGTTTTATATTAAAAATGATACCAACATTTAGTTCGATTTTTTTCCAGCATCAACTTCTATAAATCACTCCAATTGCACTTTTCTATTATAGTTTATTTCACTATATATTGTATGACAGTTTTCTGCTTTCATATTTTATTGACTAAAACATATCTTTAAGGACCAGATGGCTGTTAGTTTGAACACAGTCTTTACCACTTTGTAAGTATGTGTCACTGAAAGAGCCAGTTAAGCTTGGTGAGCTTCAGTTTCTTCCAGTGTAAGATAGGGTGTGGTAATATCTACAGGACTTTTTGTTGAAGTGTTTTGGAGATATTCTAAATAAAACGCCAAGAACATACATGTAATTTATCTTGAAAAATTAGGAGTTATTGCTACTCTCTCTAATGAATGTTTCCATTACACCTGAATGCAACCTAACCACACACGTACATGCATATATGTATGTAGCCTGCTCTTTGCTTTGTACCCTAATATAAATGAAGTTGTTTAAGTAAGTACATTTGAATCCAAAATTCTTAATCAGAGACTCTTTTATTGTGATTATAAAATATTAATATAATGCTATAATCTGTTTGTCCTTCCTCATCATCACCTGTCATTTTGATGTTAGGATGTAGTTTTATAATAAAAATAATATTGATTCAGAGTAAAATAAATTTAAATAAATTTATTTATATAAATAAATATATATATAAAAAATATATATAAAATAAATTTAAATAAATTAAAATAAAATAAAATTAAGCATTTAATGTGTGTGAGGCTCAATAATTATGAATGCATAGTTTTATCTACAACTCACATCTCTATGATGTAGGTGCTATTTTCATAAACATTTTAGAAAAGAGGAATCTAAGAAATAGGAAATTTGAGTAATTACCCAAAGTCAAAACTGTGGTTTTAAAGACTTGAGGGTTTCTTTAATCCCCCCAAAATGGAAGCAATAGAATGAGATCTTCTAGGATAAATAGAAATGGAGGATAGTCCTAGGCTGATCAATTCATGTAGTTTCTGACTCTCTCCCTATGGAACATCTTTGTACTTGTAAATATCTATAGGGACCGATACAAGGTACAAGTGATCAGTATGTCTAGATGGTAAACATTTTCTTAATCATTTTGCCCCTAAAATTGCTTGATTAAAAGCTCTCTGAGGTAAAGGTTCAGATTGTTTTCTCTCTCACAGAATAAATGCTGCTCACTATGTTTTGGTTCTTACACAGTACTTTAAAAGTTGTTGGTATAATTCGCAAGAAACTATTACAATGTCGCTTTTGAGGAAGGAGCTGGTGGCTGAAAGGCTGTGAATGATTTTTTCTGTTGGTCAAAGTATAGATGTCTTCTCCAATACTTCTCCCCACACCCTGTGTTTGAATTAAAAATGCACGTTTCATGTAAACTGGTTTGTATATAAGTATATGCTATCTTTATTGAGTAGTAATACATTGTTTTTTTTTTTCTTGGAAATGCTGAGTATTTAATAGTGCAGGAAGTTGTGTTATTGAAAATTTCAATCATATTTTGATCTCATGGGTATAATTTATCAGGCAGAGGTTCTTTAGCAGCAAGTAAATTGGTTAAAAGAATAGGCATTATGTCCATGGGCTAATATCATAGAACTTATATTTTAATTGGTTTTATAGAAGTTTGATAATTGTAACCTTTATCTACAGGTAAATAATTTTCATTAGGTGCTAAATTTGAAAATATGTAGGCTATAAATCAGCTTTATTATCAGTTAGCTATTTGCAAATCTGACTATAATATCAAATTGAGTACCTAACCAGAAATTTTCAAGTCTGTTTCAATAAACAATGAGATTTCTCACAGCTGTGGTTTTATGAGGAGCGTAACATGTAAATCATATAAATAAATTATTTCAAACTGTAAAACGTCAATTGATAAGTGGCTAAGGCTGTGAATAAATTAAGTAAAATAATACACTGGAAATGTGGATGAACATTATTTCTATTAGATGATGATTTTATTGTCTAAGATACTTTGATTTTCATTCTAAATCTTAAAATTTCGGGTAACATTTTCTTCCCATGGTATTTTTTTCTCTAGTCATTTTATTTAAAGATAACTGAACACAGAGAGGTTATAATTTATTTATTGGCATAAAATTTTCAAATTTATTTATTGCCTAAAATGTGCAGATGATCACTTGGCTAATACGTCAAACGCCCACTCAGTTAGCAATTGTTCTTTTACTTGTATCAGCAGAGACAGCTTATATCAGAACAAATTAAGAGAGTTTTCTTTACATTTCCATCAGAAAACTATCACCTCAAGATAATTTGCAGGGAACATATGGGAGGATTATACATTTTGTAGAAACTACTTAACACAATTACATTTAGCCCTTGAAACAATTTACTAAACTATTTCACAAGGTAGTCTTTGTTTAGGTAGACTCCATTGATTGGTTATCCCCATTAAAAGTTTATAAATACTCATGACCTCCTTAGGTGATAATATGACAATATAATATGATAATATAATAAAATACAATGATTTTAGACATTACTAAAATATTCAAAAATTTTATAAAAATCTGCACATTTATATAAAATGTATACCTTAAAAAGTGTTTAAATTCATTTCAGAGTTTGTAGAGTTTATAATCCCTAAAAGGTCAAATTTAACATTTGTTCCAGACAAAGCTGCCCAGAAAATTGTTGTAAGTTATGGATTTCCTCACCTTTAGAAAATTGTTTCATTCTTTTTTTAATGGTTAGTAGCTTTCAGAATTTGTAGAATGGTCCTGGAACATTTCCAAAGTGACAGGTTTATCCTTTGACACCTTGGTTTTGTTCCTCAACACAGTAAGCTCTGCTTGGCTAGGAATGAATTCTAAAGTGTTTCTCTTCCATAGAGTTCTTAGAGATTAGACATCAAAGGTGAAATTTTATAGACTGTACTTTCTTGGGTATATCTGACCTGTTAGAGATTGATGTCTTGCTCCTGTGATTGTTTTCTAATCCCAATAGTTGCAAGACACTTTGTGACTTCAAGACTAGTCCGCCAGTAACACAGTCTCATAATCTAACTATACCTACCATTATGCAAAGATATTTGTTGATGAGAGAATCATAGTTTGTACCATCTTTATCATAAGGTTAAAATGGTGAGTGTTAAAACCTCTTCAGGAAGTTCTAAGCAGTATTCCTCAAAATATCAGATGATTAGTCAAAGTATCAATATCACTTAATCAGATGAAATGCTCTAGAACAAATGAATGGAGAGTTATATTAAAATATAAATTTTCATTATGCCAAAATACTCCATATAGAAATCTAGAAATACCCCCAAAATACTTATTCACTGAATATATTTTGACAAATAGATCAAGTAGATATAGACTGGCTTAAGGTACTTTGAGTAGATATAGATTATCTTTGAAAATTTTACTTGTAACCTCTGCTTTCAGAATGTTTCTATGTGGTCATCCAGGTGAAGTTTCCCTGAGATAAAGTGGGTATTTTCCTTGTAATTAGAAGAAATTAATGAAAACATTAGACAATTGCTTTCTTACCATATATGACAAACATTTTATTTCTCCCCCTTCTACTTATTGATTAAAACTAGTAAATAAACATGTATTGTTCTGGATAAAAGGTAAAATTATGTAAGAATAACAAATTCTAAAATAGATAAAAGATTTAAAGACAGTTTATTTAAAACTTTCCTAAACTTTATTGGAACTATTAGATTGGGGCTCTAATAGTTCTTCCTGACACACAGCCATGCCCACGTCTTGCTAACTCCAGTTTGTTGGAGCAAGATCAATTCTCTTCTCATCCATATTACCTTGAAACTGCTATACTCAGAGTAGTTTATCACTACCTCTTTTTTCTATTCAGGTGCTCTCATGGAAAGATATGCAAGGATATATGTGTATTTGAGTTGAGGGCCCTGGGGTCACTTTTCAATCATGATAGACTTAACTGTTTAATCTTTCTGAGGATGAAAATATGTAGTTAAAAGTAGGAACTAAAAATGATTTATAAGTCTGGGTCTCACTGATTATCACAAAGCAACATTGATTCATTTAATAAGAACGATTTATTTTAAGCCAAAATGTATTCAGTATCTAAATCTCAACATATGGAATATATGGAATATGACTTTTTTTTTTTAAAGAAGTTTCCTATTTTAACTTGTTTTTTCTGTTAGAGGAGAGGTCACAGACAGCCTAGAGCTCTGTTGAAGTTTCTCTTTTTCAACATCTGCTCCCTTTTTTCATGTGATATTAAGCTATTATATGAGGGTTATAGCATTTTCATCCTCTTAGACTTCTTCTTTAGTAGGCCACTTTTGCCCAATCCTTTGTTTCTGAAATTTGGAGTGAACACGAGCTGCTAATCTCATTGTCTACAGTCTCATGCTTATACACCTACTCTGTGAAGACTCCTGATGTTATATAAGTTCCAGAAAACCAGATGGTTCAGAATCACAGGGATTTTCTTCTTATTGTCAGGCAGAGATATTGGTCACATAGCCTCTGATAAATCTTCAGTTCAAGCAGTGGTTCTCAACCCTGGCTGCACGTTAGAATGAATTTAGAAATCTCTATGCCCTGGGACTGAACCAGAAAGTCTGATTTAATTGGTTTGAGGTGTTGGTATTTTAAAGCTCTACACATAATTCTAATGTGTAGCAATGGCTAAGAGCCAACCTTAAAATGGGACTTCAGAAGCTAGAGCAGATCCTAAGATTGCCATGTAGCTACAAGTAAAACCCTGAGCTTAGAGGTTTATCTCCAAATTATACTTTTTGCAAAGTAACCATGTGGATAACAGTTTGAGGACCTTTTGGAGGTATATCTAATTTAACTAAATGGGGGATGGGAATGTAAGAGTGGTATGTGTGATATTTTTATGTGGACTTTTGATCTAAGAACTTGAAATCAAAATGGGTGATGTTACGTATTAATACCTTCATATATTTTTTGAAAATATCCCTAAAGCAAAACTGTTAGGTTCCAAGTAGATGACTATTTTGTACAGACCAGTCTTTCTCAAACTGTGACTTCTAGACTACCTGCAACAATATTACCTGGGGAACATGTTGAAATCTCAGATTTCTGTGTCCCAACTCTGACTTTATAAATTGCAGACACTTGAGGCTGGGAACTGGTCTTTCCAGGGGATTACTAGATACACTTGGTTTAGGAAACACTGATATCAATCAGCTCAAGCTCTGATGGCCACTGAAGGACTCTTCCTGCTTCTTTATCATAACATCTCTGAGTAATGGTAGCTTATAGATCCTAATTTTGTGTAGATTTTTTTTTCTCTTTGATAAATAATTGAGATTCAATTGTTTGCAAGGCAGTGTGCTCACTGGGCACATGCCCATATAGATCAGAAAAATAAACAAATCTTGTGAATTTAATGGTGGTGTTACTGCAAAGGGAAAAAAAGGTGAAACAAGTTATTAACGTGCCTCCAAACCCATTCGTATATGCTGTATTATGTAACTCCCCATTTTCAAGACAGAGTGTTGCTGGACAGAATTATATGCATCTGGGCAGTGCTTCAGTGCTGGCTGTTGGGGCGACTTGATATGAAAATGTGTCAGTGTGCAGAGCAGCATGCTCTTATCAGAGGTGCCAGCTCTTTTGTGGGAGGCAGCAAAGAAACTCATTGGTTACCTTTTATATCTTAAGTGTTATTTCACTGTGTGTGCCTCTGACCTTTAGGGACACTCTTATGGGGTCATTATATTGGAATAAATCTACAGGTAATAGTTATAAAACTCCTACAATATGCCAGACAATGTGACATGTGCTTCATGTGCATTATCATGTTTTCATGCTATAAATGAAGATACAATTTTTATTTCATTTTCCACAGGAGGAAATTAAGATTGATGAGGTTAAATAACTTACCCAAAGCCACAGTACTTGGTGGTACAGCTGAGACATAAGCCCTTTTTGATTCAGAATGTGAACCCCTGTCATTTAGATATGCCATATACTCTTCAGTATAGAATGATTCGTGACACATGTATTAGTTTCCTAGGGCTGCTGTAACAAACTACTGGCTTTAAGCTACAGAAATTGATTCTCTCATAGATCTAGAGGCTAGAAGTTTGAAATCAAGTTGTTGGCAAGACGATGTTCTCTCTGAAGCCTATAGGAGAGGATCCTTCTTTGCTTCTTCCAGAGTTTGGTAATTTACTGACAATTTTTGGCATTCCTTGTTTTGTAGCTGCATAATTTCAATCTCTGTCTTCACCATCACATGTAATTTTCCATGTGTTTCTATCTGTGTCAAATTTTCCCTTTTATTATAAGAATGCTAATCATTGGATTAGGGCCCACCCTAATATAGTATGACCACATTTTAACTTGGTTATGTATGCAAAGAAGCTATTTCCAAATAAGGTCACATTCATAGTTTTTTATGGGGGAAAGAGGGCAGGAGGGATACTGTTCAACCCAGTAGATCCTTTGTCAATGCCTTGTGGAAACACAAGCCAACTGACAACACATTTTGGAATTATCACGATGAATGGATTTACATTTCTCCTACTCACACTTAGCTCCAATTTCAGATTTCCATTGAAATCTTGGTCTTTTTTTCATGCCATGCCTCCCATGACTTCTATCACATTTTTAGAGGGAAAAGAGTGGGGATCACTCACTGTATATTAGAATATGTTTCAATTCTTTTATATCTTATAGCTCTACCATGACAAGGAAGTTCTGTATGGCAGACTTTCACTAACAGTTCTAATTAATAGTATAGACAGTAATAACATTGATTGTGCAATAGCTGTTTCCTGAATCCCTGTTCAAGTTTTTCTACTAAGCCATGCTGCCTCTGTGATGCACTGATAGTGATAAAAATATGGGGAATAATTTTGCTGAGTAAGAAAAATTTGGAGAAATTTTGGAGAAAAGGGTGGCCTGATTTTCTGTATAAAGGAAGAGAAGACAGTCTGATTTACAATTTTGGGTGGAGAATTGAAAGATGGTTAGGTGAAGTGGAGAGGGAACAGAATCAAAATGGTTCAAAGTTGGTCTAGAATGTGGAATGTGATCTGATGAAGAACCTGGGGTTTTAACACCCCGAGATGGAAAGAAGGAGAAAAGCTACAGCTCATCTAGAAGCAAGGCACAGAGGGAGGGGGAGAAAATTCAAGGAAGATGAAATTAAATTATTTCTTCAAAGATGTTACTTATCTAAGAAAAAAGTAGTCTAGGTGCTTTAGAGGAAAATGAGTCTGTGTATAGTCCTCAACACCTGAAGACTGCAAGTGAACTGCAGTGATGCTAGGTGTTCAGGTACATTGGAAAATGTTGGAATAATGTACCTTTATAAGTTGGGAATTATAAGCTTTGAGGAACGTAGATGAAGACGGCCATTTGCAGTGTACACTATACTCTTGAGCTAGAGGACAAGTGTGTTGGTCTAGCCAGTAATATAGCTATTAGTGTGCAAACTAGAGAAAAATAGCTTAGTTTTTTTTTTTTCTTTTGTACTTTGTTCCACGGTCTAGTATGTTTGGTCAGGAATGAGTAGGGAGATATAATTAATTGTAATATATAAAAAATACCTGGTATAGTATTAATAACCATTATATTTATCCCTATTAGAGTTAATGTGCTATGTAAAGTCCACATATCCTTGGGAATAAACGGTTTAAAGTTAAATTCAGACTCCCCTTGCTATACTCTGTTTAGATCATCGTCAAAAATGAGCGTGTCTATTAGATAACATCAAATAAGATGAGAGTGAACTACAGCACAGCAAAATGTGAGATGCCTGGAATTGGGATGCATCTATTGTAGTAATATGCACATAGTAGACCTCCAATAACTGTTTGTTGAATGGTTGAAAGCAATCTGAAGTTAAGCTATCACTGACAGAACAGCAAACATGAGGGCCACTAGTGATAGTGTTTGGAGAGACGACAGTTCAAATTCTCCAGAGGTTGAATCCCAATGCCCAGGACTGTACCAAGCAAGCCCAAAGTGCTTTGGAAAGCATGCTGTTTATTTTCATTCCCACATTGCCATCAGAACTGGGTCCCCAATATTTCCCCAGCTCAGTATTTTGCCTCATATTAATACCAGGGAAATAATAGTGGGTAGCTGCAGTTGTTGCTTGATGCTATATCATGTTCCACAATTTATTTTTGATAGGCAAAATGCCTGAACTCTGAAGATATCACAGTTACTGAAATAAGTGTTTATTTTTGTCTTTCCACAAACAGAAAGCAAAATGACACTGTGTTCATTTCTTGTCAAACAAGAAATATTCCTAAGAGACCGTTTCCTTGTTCAGTGCAATCTCTAATAAAATTTGACAGCAAAGAATGTTTTTCTTTGGGTAAATGTTTGGCAGTAAGTAGATACCTGCTACAGATGCCAAGTTGTTAATTTCATACCACCAATCTACTGTCTTTCCATTGTTGAATTTCTTTCTCTATTTAAAGGTTAAAGGGACGTAACATAATTTTTCTGTCTTGCAAGAAAAGAGAAAAAACTCTTAATACATCTAGTGTTCTATTCAATATTTGTCCTTCTAGAATTAGTGATAAAGAGAAGGAAAGATAAATAACTTTAAATAAAAATTCTGGGTTTTGGCAAAATTGAGAAATCATGAGGTATTTTCATCTTAGACCAAAATTATTCTGAAAGTATTATAATAACATTAATAATTAGAAAACACTTAGCTGTCTTTGGTGTTGAGCACATCCTTTGGCTAATAACACAGTACTTACAGCTTTTCTAAAGCATTATATGCAAGCATGATGAAATCCAGCAGAAGAAGACACATCTTGTTTTTCCCACTGACTCTCTCTCAGAAAAGGAAAGGTCTGTTCCAGATGACTGCAGTAGACTTCCCAAATCATTCTCCAAAAATGGATCATAACCCAGTCCTGAACTGATTGTCAGCAAAGGAGTTCGGAGTTATGATAATTGGCTTAAATTAATCCACTGTAATAATGGATGTTAGGAAGTTGAACACAATGTCTTCTTTAATAACACTCCTCTGAATAAATGTTCTAATTAAATGAGAAGGCTAAAATATTCAAAACTATGCCTGGAACCTCAGGGCTCATGCGTCAGGTCTCAATGCATGACATGTAGTCTTAAAAATGCTCTTTGATTCCCAAAATTCATATCTCATTGACTGCCAACTTCTGTCTTATTGATTCATATTTTGAGAGAAGTTTCTTATTTATCAGAATCTTCATAAATATCCTGATCATATCCAGTTTGTCCTACTTTAGTTTTTTATTCACTGTCTTCCTACTTCCAGTTTCAAGCCTTGTTTCATTAAACAGAAGTATTATTGTTCTATAAAAATTCTTTTCCCTTGCCTCACAAGTATGCAATGACATTGCCCTTCATTGGTTACTTCAGAATAGCTCTGAATTTTCTTCTTTCCTTATCCCATGTGTCTGACACGACATTATTGGACTGAATCTATTTAACTTTCACTTTATTTTTCTAATTTAACATTCATTATTCTCTCATGTGCTACTCACATTAATATATTTACTTCCTTCCCTATCTTTGGTTCTCCTCTTAGTTTTAGTGATTAGATTGTCTATAGTATAATTCAGAGATACTTACTAATGTCTGTCATGAAAGGCAGCTCTGTGATAGCTCCTTATGATCCCTGCCTCGTGGTACTTACACCATGTTTAATTCCTTTCTCTTGGATGTGAGCTGGATGTATTGAATTGATTCTAATGAACAGAATACAGCTGAAGTGATGGAATGTCCTTTTTGAGATTAGTTTGTAAATGGACCATGGCATATTTCTTGGGCTTACTCACTCTCTTGCTCTTTCTCAAATTGCTCACTCTGGGAGAAGTCAGCTGATATGTTGTGAAGCAGCACAGTAGAGCAGCACAGATGGTAAGAGAACAAGACCAATAATGTGAGTTTAGAAGCATCCTCTCCACCACCACCACCAATCAAGCCTTCAGATGAGACTGCAGCCATAGTCAACAGCTAGACTGCAACCTCCTGAGAAACCTTGATACAGATTTACCCATCTAAGGATTCCTGGTCAGCAGAAACAGTGAGAAAACAAAAGTTTGTCATTGTTAAAGTCACTAAGTTTTGGGGTAATTTGTTACATAGCAGTAGACGATTAATACAACTATCCTTGCCATAGAGTTTCCATGTATTTTTTTCTGTAGCATCTCCATATTTAAATCCATTTTTTTCATTTCTATTTATGTTAGTCTAGAGTTGAAAAGCACTTTATAGTTTCCTTCAGCAATTCTATACATGACGTTTCATATGAAATCTGTC
This sequence comes from Pseudorca crassidens, assembly GCF_039906515.1. Taxonomy (NCBI): domain Eukaryota; kingdom Metazoa; phylum Chordata; class Mammalia; order Artiodactyla; family Delphinidae; genus Pseudorca; species Pseudorca crassidens. The sequence continues at coordinate 41,807,970 of NC_090311.1, read as the reverse complement.
TTTCTATTAGGGAAAGAAAAATGATTTAGGCTTTCTGTCTTTATTATCCTTGGTCTACTTTCTCCTAAATGCCACTTCATACTCTGCAGTCACCTATATTTTCTCCTATTTGCAAGGCCACTAATTTTTTGAGCTATTAGGTTTTCTTTCTGATATGTTTATACCTTATATGCAAAAAACTTCACATGTGTGAAAGTATCATGGGCAAGCCATTTCTTTGTATTTCTACATAGCCTCATATATTACTGAATTTCCGAAACTTTCCTTTGTTAGACTTTACGGAAGCTGCCAACTCCTCTAAAAAATCTTTTCTGTGGATTTGCTCTGATTTATATGGCATGATAGATTTTTAAAAAGACTTCATTAAGGAGAGTTTTAAATATGAGAGCTTCTTTAACCGATTAAGTCCAATTAGGCAAGTGTTCAAACATAACTGCTACATATTTGACATCATTAAAAAATATTACATTTGAGGCACTATCACTCAAAACTTAGTTATATCCTGCATACAGCCTCCCTAAGCAACTTCATGGCTTTCCTTTTGACTGGAGTTTTGATTGGAGTTTCCATACCAATTCTAACCCTGACTCTGACATAGCCCATCAAAAATAATGAAGCTTGACAGATACAGCTTCAAATCTCCCTCTTCTCCTCCTACAGTATTTGCAGCTCCAATGCTTCAGTCTCCTCTAGATATAAACAGCAGCTATTCTCTACTCTGGCTTTTATTTTCTGATTAAGGAAAAGGGATCATTCACTTGTATAACTTATATAAAAACATTCAATGAAATATGATACTTTTATAAATATAAATTATAAAATGGGGACTGTTTTTCAATGCCAGCCAGCTATTGATAATAGGAAAACAATATTATTGTAAAATTAGTGAGAGAAATATTATTATAACTTTGATCATCTATAAAAAATTAAAACAGGATGAAATTTTTCTGAAATATGTGGCTTAAGCATGTCTTCATGAACATTTATGATAAGAATATGGGAAATTAGAATTTTTAAAAAATAAGTGAAATACTTTAGATATTTCTATTATATATATATAATTACTATAAATGATAGAAGCTTATTTCTGCCCTTTTCAAAAATAGCTGAATATAATTAAAATGGGCATAAAAATTACTCATACCTTCTCATCTGAAATAAAAGTTTTCTCCCCTAAATTTTCTCCTCCTTTCTATTGACAAGAAATTTGAGCATGAAATTTCTATTGTTGTACTTTACTTATTTTTAGCCTTTTACCAACATATGCTATAAACTTTCAAATTATTTTAAATCTTGCAGTTCCATCTACTCATGACAAAAAAGAAAAAAAATTAATCAAATATTTTCTAGAAATAGTCATGGATGCTGATCCCAATACTTGCATTTTCACTGTATTTGTCTGTAATTATCTATACTCATTGTTTAAATCTTAATTTCTCACAAAAGCAAATGAATTATATAAAGGCATATTACTGGTACAGAATTTTTTACATGTTCTGTCTCTGAAGATTCCTTAAAATTTGTTACATATTTCATTTTTGGGCAAACTGACACCCTAAGCTACTTGACACTCATATAAGTTACTGTTAATGTAGCCTATCAGGGTTATTCCTGAAGTTAACTAAAAGTGTATTTAACTAGTAGCTCCATGTGATATCCTAGAGATCCACACTAAAATCTCATTTCCTGAGAGGAGAAACTGCAAAGAATGTTTAAATCTGCCTTCACTTCAGCTCTATACGTCTGTTCCTCCAGAATACCAGGAATTGAAGATTATAGGGGAGGATTAATTTCAAATACTTTAAAGAAAAATAATTTTAAAATTATAGTTATTTCAGTCATTTTCTCTATATTAAGGAGAAGGAAAACACAAAATTTTCAATAAATATTATAAACTAAACAAATCAGACAGGTTGACCAAATTTGATTATAATGTTAGAATATAGCACTTAAGTGACAAAAAAAATCATTAGATAGAAGATTCTATATTTGTGCCTAATAAATCATTTCTTTATGGAAAAGACTAGGGAGAATTGTTTTAATAATCATTTATGTGATAAAAATACCCAGAAAATTCAGTTACTCATAGGTTAATGTAAAGAAATAATGTTATGAGTCTGCAAATAATCACTATATTAGACAAAATATCTATATTTTGATAAAATAAAGCACTAGATGAAATTGATAAAATCTGTTTCAAACAAGGAGCAAGGTGAGAAAAAATAATTGCAAATATATAAATAAATGTATATTGTCCAAAACTAGTGAGGAAACACATGTTATTTATGCCCTGATCAGATCATAGAGTCATGTGTTTTGTCTGAGGTGTCATAGTTTATAAATCTTGCTAAGAGTATGACTAGTTTAGAAAAATTCCAGACAATCACATTAGTTGGGACTTAAAAAAATGAGACCTTTACGTAAAAAAGAGAGATAAATATGAATAACGTTACAGCTTTATGTTACTGTATTCAGCATTTAGACATTTGTTGGTCAGGAAAACTTGAACAAAATAGTTAACCTTTCTGAGTTTTCGAATTACTTAACCTTTCTTCATAAAATGAATATGTCTGCCTCACAAGTATGTGAGAGACAAAACTGTAGCTCAGTAAATGTTATGTCCTCTATATTAGATTGAAATATGAAACTACCTGATTGAGAACTAGATAAGATGGAGGAGGGAGATGAACTGCAAAGGAATACTGTGGAACTTGGCAAACTGTTTTTCAGTTAAGTTCACCTACAAAATGAGATAAATTTTAACTAAAAGTGTTTTAGGGGAAAAAGACAACTCTCACAAGGGTTGAAACGAGTTTTCAGAAAGAAAATGGAAGTCTTATAAGAAGGAATTTAAACTCTTTATCTAGGGACAAGAATGCAGAGGGAATGGAAAGGAGAAGACATAAAAAGTATGGTTGAGAAAGACAAATATGAAAGGATTATGCTCATTGTAATGGAAATGAACTATTAATAGTTAGATGTGGGATTTATGAATATTAATGTGGAGGAAAGTGAGATATATAAACAAGAATTACTAAGGTGTCTTTATAAACAGAAGTAGTTTCATGTTTCTTCCCTTGTCAGAAAAATGAGGAGGTGAGGGAGAGCCATAAAGAGAAAATGTGGTGATATGAATTCAGTCGACACATAGCTAGAAAAGGATAATAAAAAGAGGGCTTTACTCTTAGGAATAACGATACACTCCCAACCTGTGGCCGTGCTGATTTAACTACCCTATTAATATCACATAATACATAAAGCTGCATGTATATATCTCTTTTAAAACTAAGGGAAAAATCCTAAAAGAGGAATTATCCCATTATGGGCCTTTCATTTTCTTTTCTTATTCAGTGTATGTGAAGTTATCCCGTAATTATTGTTTTCAGGTAAGCTGTTCTGTTCTGAAATTAAAATTCATGGAACAATGTCATGCCACTCACCACAAAGGATGTTTTTATCTACTGCAAATTATATATTTAAACACCTTTATGTACATATACGTAATTATTTTATCAAAAAGGGTTAAAGAACTAAACTAAGTATAATATATATATATATATATAGTTTGTAAAAGAATAACAATGTGAGGATTACATATACACCTGTTAGTTCCAGTATCTGTTGCCATCACAGTCCCAAGCTGATGTTCCGAGAAGGGCTTCTATTCAATCAAGAACATCAAAAAGTAAGCTGTAAAAATACACTGGAGCTTAGAAAAATTATTGAAATTTGGTGGGCATCCCCATTATCAGAGCCCAAACTCATATCTGAAAACTAGGGCACTAAAGAAAGGGACAGAAAGTGGATAAGTGGATTTAAAATGGTTTCATGATAGCAATATGAATAAGGAAAAGCAAGTATACTCACAGAGTGAAAGAATTATTTGTAAAATAGAACGTGGAAAGATATTTATATCAAATAAAATAATCAGTATTTTATGAGGAATCACTAGAGTTAAGATTTAGAAATTTTTAGATTATAACCCTGATTCAGCTGGGTTATTTGCAGAAGGCGCCTATCTATTAAGATGTTACGATTTTTTATTTTCTGTGCAATTCAGGGGTATGTTTACATGACTTCTTTTTTATCTAACAAATTTCTAGTGCTTATTTGGCAGATGATGATGCAAGTGATAGGGATGCAGGGAGGAGCTCATTGTCCACTAAACTCACAGTGCAGAGGCAGTGAGTGGGTGACAAGCATTGTACAGAAATTGCACACTTCACATCTGCTGGTTAGAGCTGCTATCCCTCCCCTGGTAAAGTCCTCCGATGGTTCTGTCAGCATCTTTCTTCAGATTCAAGGATGAGAAGGGAACATTCAGAATTAGGAAAAAAAATCTTTAAGAGAAGATGTTATTCAAACCCATTAGGATAAAGTCCAGGTTCTGCCACAGCCATTCTTACCATTATTTCTTGGGATGTTGATCATTCTTATGATAGAGACACCTAGGTGTTGTAATACATCACAAAGGTCCAAAAACACCACTCTTAGACACTTGAAACTTGTGAAAGTATGCATAGGATCACCAGATGGGCATTTGATGAAGCTGCTATTAGTCCTAGAACTAGGAATCAGAATTCTGCAATCAAAATCATATGGATTTGTTAGGGATGAAAGGGAAGAACAACCTGGGGTGGAAGGTCAAGGGTCAATGCAAAGAGATCAGTAAGGATAACTGTTTATGCCAGATTATGGCATAAACTGTGAGGCAAATTATGTTGTCAGGTCTCAACTGCTCATGTTATTATTATTTTTTAATGTGTTTCCAGGGAAAACAAGATGTGCTGTGAACAAAGGCTCTGGTTCCTACAGGGTTGAAGAGTAAGGAAGCTAGGAACTAAGGGCAAAATCTTCTATAATTTTTTATCATTTTTAAAATATATTTTGAAGTTCTGTAAAGCCCATTTGGGTTTGAATCTTTGGGATATTTTCTATCAGTTTTACAGGGATGAAGTCTTAGTTTAGGTTTTAAGGAAATAGTCTTGTGTGCTATTCTGTATAGGTGCCTGCCCTGCACTGCCTCCTGAGTTAGAGTTAAGATGTTGATGTGCCTTTTTCCACTGAAAAGTATTGATGTCAAAAGACCTCTCTCTTAACAAAGTCCCAAATCATTGCATATGAATATCAATTACTCTGCTCTGAAAAAATTCATGAAGCAGTTTATTTGCCTAGAAAGAATACCACTCTTACAGGGGAGCAATATTTTTTTCCCAGAAAATAGTCATTACTTAATATTGACATATCTACACTCAGTATGTCCAGGGTTCATGTCTCCTTTCAAGAGCCATATATTGATTCAGATATTGACAAGTATGTATAAGGATGTACCCTATGCCAGGCTCTGCAGTAAACAGAGGGAAATAGACCAAGAAGCCTTGGTTAAATTTTCATGTTAATGTTCTGGGCCTGTCTCAGTGGAATATATTTCTCAGAGTGGAAGATTTACTCTTAGAATGAAGTTTTAAATTCTTTATGCCTCTTACTGCAACAACCAAAACTCAGGGCTAATGATTTGCAATAAAAAGATCCTCAGATAGTAATATTTGTGCTATTTCATTTGAATTAGTCTCAGAGTAATTTAGGAATTCTGTGGGCTGGAAACTCAATTGAGCCCATCATGCTTTTCAGCACATTAGAGAAAATATTTTGGTAGAAGATAAAGATGACAAAGGGTGCCTTGAAGCAGGATGCTGTGGTGTCATACAAGTCTATAATCTCTTATCTTAAACATTTGCTGCCAAAACTCAGACTTAGACAAAAATTGTAAAGGAAACATTATGTATATCCAATAAATTATGTAATGCCCTTGGTGGGTTCTAGACAAATATTCCATCATCAAACACATTAATATTTTTCCAACAAACATATCTATTTAGTTCAGGTTTTGCTGCCAAATGCATTTAAAACAATCTTAGTGAAAAATGAAAACTTGATTTTTCACAGATTTTTAGATTTCAAGAACAGAAATAAGGTATTATTGTTATAGTGGCATCATTATGATTTTTATTTATCTATATACTAAGTTTTCTAAAATTCATAAAACTAAAAACATAGTTTGAACATTTCATCACAATATTTTTTCATAGGAATTATAATTGAAAGCTGAAGCATCATTTTCTCTAGGAAGCCTTCCCTATAACATCGGTGTATAGCCTGGGCTAATTTCACCTCCTCTGTGTTCTCATATCCTCCCTCTGAGGCACTTTTCACCTTCTGTCATAGAAGTCTCTTTATGTTTGTGTCTCTCCAGACTGTGTTCCTGAAGGGTCACAGTTTGGGGAGGGGATGAGTCATCACCATGTCAATCAGTTGATAGACGTTTCCTTGAGAACTATTCAGCAAGGGCAGACCATTAGCAACAATTTGCTTAACACAAATGTTATGCTTTTTCATTCATAATTTGTGATTTCACTAGAAACCAAAAACAATTCAGTGATCATTTCTCTTTGTATTTATGACTGCTGGCCTACAGTGCTTATTTTTCTACATCTGCTAATATAATAGAGCTCTGGAAAAGAGTAAAATAAATGACCACCAGATTAACAGCAATGCATGTATTCCATTTAAGCTCTTGTTATATGCTGCATTAAAAAGGGGAATTAGCTCAGTATGAGAGCAGGCCAATTCACAAAATGACCAATTTACCAATTTTCCAAAAAAAGTGGAATATTAAAATATTCATTTTGGTTGCCACAATTTGTGTTAAATGTATATAATACTCAGAAAAATATATTGTGTAATCATTAATAAAATAAATTCAGAATATCATAAGGGAATATGTTAGTTTCCATTGATTATTGTTAAATAATCTATAAAGACAGTTTTTATAATCCTATTTTATGCTTTTTTTCTGTTATACCAAGGATTCTTTTGCCAATTTCTCAAACAGCATATCAATCTTAATTTGTCTTTTATAATAACTAGTAGTCAAAATTTACTATGATATTCCTCTTGTCATTTTCTAATTTAACTTGCCTTTTTCTTGTATTTTCAGCATTTTTAATCCTACTTAATTTTTGATTCTTTCATCATAAGATTATATTTATGCATGATATATTACAGATTATAATGTAATACTTTCTAGATTTTCTCACTTCTTTTTTTCTGCTTTGATCATCTTACCTTTCATGCCTAAGCTTCTGCAGTTAGCTGCCAGGCACAATATATTCCAATTGCTCCTTGTTAAAAATCAACATTTTAGCATTTCATCTAACATAGGGTTGTTTCAGCCACTTCTGCTTTTTTCAGTTGTTTTTGAATATCATTTTCTTGGAATCTAAATGTAACCACTTATATTGTACTTTGCCAAATCCTCAAGTAGCATATCTGCCTTAATTTTATACTTCTAGTGATGAGTAACCAAAACATGGCATTTCAATTTGATATGGTGATGATGGAGCCTTTTTGGTTTCATATTTTTACTTTCCTATATTTTCTCTCTCTGCTGAAATTCTCACTTTGTTCATGCATTGTTCTCCTGACCTTGGGGAACATCCTTAAGAGCATTATTTTGAACTGTTTATCAGGTAAATCACTTATCTTCATTTCATTAAGGTCTGTTTCTGGAGTCTTGTTTTTTTGTTTGGAAAATATTCCTCTGTTTCTTCCTTTTTCTTGACACTCTTTGTTGGTTTCTGGCATTAGATAAAACAGTCTCTTCCAATCTTCACAGAGTGATCTCATGTAGAAGATGAACCTAACCATTCAACCAGACCCTAACTCTTGGTTGTGTCTCAACCTTTTGTGATTGTCCAAGATGCCTTCTTTGTTCTTAGTGGCTCCCAGCAGTGGAGGGGCAGAGTCCCGAAGGGGAGGTCTCAGTCAGCATGTAGTTGCAGGCTGATTGGAAGCCAGATCCTCAGGCAGCAGCTTTTAAAGTATGCACATAGACCTCTTTCAGGGAAACACCGGGAGCTGGGTGTTTCTGTTGCTCCTTTTATGCTGACTCCTAGGCGCATAGCTGGTTAACAACCGTTTCTTTGTTTACTACACTCCTGTGGGACTCACGAGCTCAAGTCCCACTCACCAAAAGAGCCAGGCAATCTTAGGGTTCATCCCCAGGTGAAAGCCTCAAAAGTCTGAATGCCAGATGCTCCTATGCAGGAGATATTGGTGATTTGGAGTGGGCTACAGGGAGAATACAGAGATGGTGTCTGCTGGCTTCCAGGTCCCGAGGAGGACGGGGAGAATCACAGTTTGTCCCTAGATGCACAGTCTGCAACTTTTAAGATATACAAATAAGCCTCTGTCACGAAAAGGCTGGAAGACAGGCATCTCTGTCTGCTCCCTCCATGCTGAGCCCTGGGGTGAGTCCTCAGAAGCCAGCCGAGAACTTTTTCTTTCTATAATCTTGTGGGTCTCATAAATATAAGCCCTGTTGGCTTTCAGAGGTAGGTGTTTTGGTTGCAGAAGTCTTAAGTGTTGGGGTGCTAGATGTTGGGTCTAAACCCTCCTCTCCTCAGGGAGAAGCTAGGAGTTGTGAGTTTCTTTCCAATTGTATATTGCTATGCCAGGGGTGGGCTTACGGTGAGAATGTGTCTCAGCCTTTCCTACTCGTTTCATTGTGGGTATTTTCTTGTTCACTGGATGTGTAGGAGTCGCTCATGGATGCCTTTCAGAGACAATTTATCCCATGTGTAGTTGTAGATTTGGTGTGTCCATGGTGGGAGGTGAGTTCAGGGGTCTCCTATGTCACCATCTGGACCAGAATCTGTCTCTTCAGTTTTATATTTATAACAAATATATCCAATTTGGGGGGTGCCAATCTTACACAGAAATTTTGGTTACACACATTATGAAATATACATTCTCAAATATTAAATATATTTATAAGAAAACTAAACCACCTCATGATTTCTATTGTTCCACAAATGGCATATTCATACAAATTCTGCTAAGAAGATTAAATAAAATCTTGTCAACAATAAATTGATAGATACTATTAAAAACCATTAAAACCATTTTATGCCACAGGAATTAGTTTACATTTTCAAGCACTTAAAATATAGTTTTGGAAAATTGATAAATTTTGAACATTTAAAGAATTTACTATCTACAGATTTTTAGCTAATTGGCCTAGAATTCCTAGGAACATCTTTTATTCTTTTAGTATTTGATACCTCTCCCAATTCTACCATATATTTTAACCTAACACAGACCATGTCATGATAAGTCCTATAAAATTGTCATAGAATCATAATTAAGGATATCAAATGATATTAACTGAAATAAAAACACATCATTTCAACCACATTATAAATATTTGATAAATGTTAGTGATACAAAGATATGTGAATTAAGGCTCCTACTTTTGAAGAACTTATACTCAACTTCATTTCTATCCCAAGTAATATGATTTGAAAGGTGTCTGACTTTAAGTGAAAATGTATACACACATGATCTAAAGCAGTAATTAAAAAGTCATTTTTACTTTTAGTATTATATGGATGGCCAATGAATCAAAAGATACAACTGATATAGCACAGATTTTTTGGAAAATATCCAATTGGAAAAAGGGCAGAACAACCCTGCTAAGTGATGACTTAGTAGGTGCATTGGCTATTACTAATGGCTTAAATTAAAGCTTCACATTTAGTCACAAAAGGAACAGAGAGTAACAGCCAAGAGACTTGGTGAGAGGTTGGGGAAGACATAAAGGAAGCAGATAAGATAATTAAGCCATCATTTCTTACAGACACTTGACTCAAACAGTTCAGATCCCAGGGCTCAAATGTAAGCAGAAGACATAGAAAGATCTGTGTGAGGATTTAAGTGCTTGCTAATGACCAAGAATTTACAAGGTGGAAATTAAGCAAGTGCAGTTTTTCTCATTAAAAAAAGAAGGTAAAATTTACTAAGCTTTACTACACATTTCACTGAGCATCATATTAAAAACAACAACAAAAAGGCACTCCTTAATGTACCTATTAATATGCAAAGGAAAATATGTAATTTTGCAAAATTAAATTACCCAACATAATTTGGATTTTTAAAAAAATTGTAGATAACAGCAAATTAGGATATTTAGTAGTAAGAAAAAAGTTTATACTCTGGAGGTATCACTGTCATGTGGCTCATTAAATAGCTTTATATAGTGTTCTCTCATGGAAATATATTTCTCAGTTTTCTTCAGTCTTGCCTTGGCTAAATCCTAATAGTGCTTTGGAACTCAGCTTAAATCTTACCTTTTCAGCAAGATCTCCTCTAACCTCCCTGTCTAAATTAGTCCTGATGTCTCAGTTTTACAACAGATTTCTAAAGCCTGAATGAGATAAATGTATTTGAGGTTTGTGGGATCATGCAGGCACAGAATGGATGCTAAAATCATTTTGTTTGCAGTAGTAGTTTTGTTATCAGGATCAGCATTGTATCATATAAAGTACATGGCTTTGGTATCAGTAGTGTATTCAAATCTTGACTGCCATGGGTTAGCAATCTGCCACTTGAGCAAGTTTCCTGAAGTTTCTGAACATCAGTGTTCATATCTGTAAAGCAGTCATGGAAATTATACCTAATTCTACAAGGCTTAAATTAAAGTGGAAGAAAAAATGTACGTGCTTAATAAATATTTATTCACACACACCATTCTGCTAGCCGTCTCTACCATTTGCTTAAATGGTTTCATTTGTGTAATTTGTTGCAGGAGAGTAAAAATTAATATACGTTTGGTATGCAACTTACTAAGAAGTGGAAATAAGAGTATACTTGAGCATGTTTTATGCTGTTCAATGTTTATAACACCTTGAATATTCAATCTCATTCCAAGTAAATTACCATCTGTTCCTCAGATTTCAGGTAGAGGGTATGAACTTGTAGAACAGGGTAACTCTGTAGTTTTAATTCTTTAGAGTGAAAGTAAGCTGCAGAAACAAGATTGGTCTTAATGGCAAAGAGAAGATAAAATGCTAATAAAACTGGACAGCTACATGTTAAAGAATGAAATTAGAACACTCCCTAACACCATACACAAAAATAAACTCAAAATGGATTAAAGACCTAAATGTAAGGCCAGACACTATCAAACTCTTAGAGAAAAACATAGGCAGAACACTCTATGACATAAATCACAGCAAGATCCTTTTTGACCTACCTCCTAGAGAAATGGAAATAAAAACAAAAATAAACAAATGGAACCTAATGAAACTTAAATGCTTTTGCACAGCAAAGGAAACCATAAACAAGACAAAAAGATAACCCTCACAATGGGAGAAAATATTTGCAAATGAAGCAACTGACAAAGGGTTAATCTCTAAAATTTACAAGCAGCTCATGCAGCTCAATATCAAAGAAACAAACAACCCAATCCAAAAATGACCAGAAGACCTAAACAGACATTTCTCCAAAGAAGATATACAGATTGCCAACAAACACATGAAAGGATGCTCAACATCACTAATCATCAGAGAAATGCAAATCAAAACTACAATGGCGTATCACCTCACACCAGTCGGAATGGCCATCATCAAAAAATCTACAAACAATAAATGCTGGAGAGGGTGTGGAGAAAAGGGAACCCTCTTGCACTGTTGGTGGGAATGTAAATTGATACAGCCACTATAGAGAACAGTATGGAGGTGCCTTAAAAAACTAAAAATAGAACTACCATACAACCCAGCAATCCCACTGCTGGGAATATACCCTGAGAAATATATATATTTCTGATATATATATATATCAGAATATACCCTGAGAAAACCATAATTCAAAAAGTCATGTACCACAATGTTCATTGCAGCTCTATTTACAATAGCCAGGAGATGGAATCAACCTAAGTGTCCATCGACGGATGAATGGATAAAGAAGATGTGGCACATATATACAATGGAATATTACTCAGCCATAAAAAGAAATGAAATTGAGTTATTTGTAGTGAAGTGGATGGACCTAGAATCTGTCATACAGAGTGAAGTAAGTCAGAAAGAGAAAAACAAATACCATATGCTAACACATATATATGGAATCTAAAAAAAATGAATGGTCATGAAGAACCTAGGGGCAAGAGGGGAATAAAGACTCAGACCTACTAGAGAATGGATTTGAGGACACGAGTAGGGGGAAGGGTAAGCTGTGACAACATGAGAGAGTGGCATGGACATATGTACACTACCAAATATAAAATAGATAGCTAGTAGGAAGCAGCTGCATAGCAAAGGGAGATCGGCTCTCAGCTCGGTGCTTTGTGACCACCTAGAGGGGTGGGATAGGGAGGGCAGGAGGGAGCGAGACGCAAGAGGGAAGAGATATGGGAACATATGTATATGTATAACTGATTCACTTTGTTATAAAGCAGAAACTAACACACCATTGTAAAGCATTTATACTCCAATAAAGATGTTAAAAATGAATAAAAATAAAATAAAACTCAAAAAATACTAATAAAATAGCACAATATAATTGTAGAAAATAAATTCAAATATAAGACATTGAAAATATGTATTAAGGCTATAATGTACATGTGAAATAATACGTCAAAGTAATGCACTATTGCAACACTTTTTGTAAGACTACATTTAGAAAATGTAAAGTTTTGGTTCCAGACATTACTTTGATTAAAAGTATAGCAGAAGGCAAACAAATTGATTTAGTTTTCTTGATTATGAATCATGAAGGTCAAGTAAAGTCTCTGCATTTTTAACAGATTCAAAAAGAATCAGAGGTGGGGAGCAGTTAGTAAAATCCTGAAAGGGTAGATCAATGACAAAGCTATTTAGGAATATTCACTAATTTGAAGCTGAGACTGTAAATTTTAAGCAATAAACTTTACACAAATTGTCTTTCAAACAGTTAACTTTGATGTGCAGTAGCATAAATGATCAAGGTGATAAGTTAAATGAAGTATTGCATAATGTATAGGTGGTATGCACCTTGAGTATTATATCAGACGTGAATGCCCTGTAACATCCACATCTGTTCTGGTAACTTTTAACTTAATTTTATATCTTTTTTTTTTTTTTTTATCCCCGAGGGGTAGTCAGGTTGGGCAGGGATCATTTAACAGACCTGTCACCTAAAGCAATTAGTGTATTGGCAGGGAAGGGGTTTTGGCTTAGTAATCGGATACAGGTAGAAGAGAAGTAATACCAAGGTCGATTCATTACAGTGACAATATATCCTTGCACAGCTCTTCTTTCCTTGCAAGCCCTATTTAAAAAGAAAAAAAAGAAAAGAAAAACCTACACTGTTAGAAACCAAATGATAAGCAAAATCATATTTTTCATATTTTGAAAAGAAATTTGAGTTTGGAATGATGACCTGGTGACAGATTGCTGGAGATTACTTTGTTGCTAATCTTTTCTTCCCCTCCTGTCTCAATGACCCTCCTAGTAAAAAAAAGTAAGAAAGAATTATGTCCTAATATAAGTGAAGTGCACCGTTATCTTCAAGTTGGAACAGAAATGTTCTTTCATTCATCGTTCATTCATTCATTAAAGCGTTAGCAAACCCTGAGGAATCTGCAGTTGAATAGGCCACCAACACACACAAACACACGTTTACATATTTTAAATAGTTGACCTTGTGAACTTTCTCTGTTTGACTGGCATACATTTCTTTCAACATCAGAGTAATGAAAGAGAAAATGTCAATAACACTTATAGTCTGGATTTAAGTATATTGCAGCTTTATATTACAGTATGTCAGGTTGAAGTAGTGCTGGTATTATAGATGCAGTTAATAACAACATCAACAGTCAAGTTAGAGGAAGGAACATTTTCAGCCATGACTAGATTTTCTTTGGTGTTGACACATACTATGTAGTAAAAGTAAATTAGTATATTATTCTACAATATACAAAACTGTGTAGAATGTTTCTTAGAAAATATATTATGTGCTTGATTGTTTATGTGACTGCTGCACAGTCACTGGCCTCCAAATACATTTTAGGTAAGATTTCTGCAGTCTGGGAAAATTCCTGTTTCAAGTTGCTTACCTGGTACTTAGGCATTGGAAGAGGTTAAAATATAATATCGAGGGAGTTAATTGTTTCAGGTCAATTTCCAGTCATTTTCAACTTTCAAAAAGATATTGTGTTAAAGACAATAACATATACCCTTTATTCTTAGACTCTGTGCTGTTTGTTTCACTTTTCTCATGGTTTACATTCTACCCCTTTTACTTTTTGTGTTGTACTTTGCTCCATCCACCTGAATGTGAACTCCAGCAGAGTGAGTCTTTCTCTCTATTCAACATTTCATTCTGGGCAGCCACATAGAATTCTTTTGAGACTTCATAAAGAATGCAAACACAATAAATAATAAATCCTCTCATAAGGTCCTGGCTATTCAATAACCCCTCATATGCAGAATTTTGACCACATTATTCAGTACAGCATTTAGCATCAATAGCACTTTTGGTTAAATTTCAGAAAGGCAAACCTTTGGTTAGACCAAAATACAAAAATGCTCCATTCTCTAACTTGACTTATCCTTGATGCAGGGAGCAAGCACTGGGGAGGGGACTTCCATTTAAATTTCAGTATGTGCTTGCCCTCTCAGCCAGTCCTTGTTTGGTGCACACACTACCCTACACACACCAGAGAATCCTTGTTTTCCTCACAGGTGTTGTATGGCAATTCGGAAATAGTTACTCCATTTTGTGTCTACTATTTTCTTGCCACAATGAGTCAAACATCATTTAAAATTAACAAAATACACATTCTAGGAGGTAATTAAGCACACTGGAAAAAAAGATTTTTTCCCTTTTCTAAAATATTTGATTCAAAGAATCCCTTAAAAAACCCTATTCAATGTGATTTTAAATTAAGAATATAAAACTTTTCCAAATATTTTTAATTAAAAATAATACACAGAAGCAGACAAAATAAGAGTAGTAATTTGAACCCTACTCTTCATCCTGTTCTTTGAGGCTAAAAACTAAAAGAATTACCCTGACACATTTAAATTTGGCTAAGTTTAAAACAATAATTATTATTTTAACACAATTTTCTGGAACACGTCAAGTGCATTAAATGATAGTCATTAGGCTCATAGTGAAAAGTTTTTGAAAATTTCCATGGAATTTATAAACTTTGTGAGTATTTTAATAATTAACACTGATGCAATGAGATTGAAATTTATTTCCTAACTTCCTAATGTTAATAGTGTTCTCACTATTGCTGGAGGTGGGTATGTCTTTCTACAGATGTTACAAATATTCCTCAAAAAAATCATAAGGAAGCCTTTGTCTAGCCACAGATGCTTCCACCAGAGGGAGAATCAGTGAAAGCCAAGGGGTAGGCATTATGAAGACACATGTCTGAATTTCTGTTAAAAGAATAAGGAGAGTAGTATATAAATGGAGGGCTCCAGTTCATAAGAGATGTTCTTGAGTTCCATTATCTCCTCAGACTGATTTTAACATCTTGACTTCAACCAAAACAGTTTGTTTTCTCTCTCCCCTGCATTGCCTTCCCTCTCTCTCTCTCCACACACACACACATCAAAAAAATTAAGATTTCTGACAACACTATTGTAGCTTTCTAAGTCATCTAAATTATATAACACCTCTTCTAACCTAAGTTCATTACATGTGGATGCCAGATGGAACTGACACTTTATATAGAATGCTTCGTCATGCTCTTCTTAGTGGCAAATGGTTGAATATATAGACTTACTTCTTTTAAATTGTGCCTTTCTTATCTCAGTGGAGTAACATTGAAATATGTATGAATGGTTACCTCAACCATATTCTGTATTATGTTATGAAACAAGCATACTAGATTCTGTACTAAAACAATGTTCTTGTTTTCATAGTCACAAGACATAATAAATTATTATTATTATTTTTTTTTTTTGCTTATCCTCTCTTTAAGTGTATTTTCAAATTAGGAACTCATAACCCTGATCCTCTTGTTTTGAGTTTGTGATGCCTCAGGGAATATTTCTGAAACTTCAGTTGCTTATCAAGTAATTTTACTACGTTTACTGAAGCAAATTTGTTTAAGAAGCTTTGTCCTTTCAACAATCCTCACAATATTTTAATGAAATTCACTCTATGTTACAGAAGTGCTAAAATGTAGGGATTAAGTAAGTGTATGTATACAGAAAAGCCTAGTAACTATTAGAATAGTATAAAGTTGATAAGCAAAACCTTCCATTTGACTTATATCTTTCAGGACATAAAAATAATGTTAAGCCAATGAAAGAGTAAGTAAAGATCAAGTGTCACCCTGTCAGACACCTATAAATTACAATTAAGTTGGTTTTTAATTATAAATGCATTCATTGGCATTCAACTCCATCTCTAGCATGTCAGAAAGAAATGTTAATATTCTGACCCAGAGGTCTGGCAGTGTTAGGCTTGCCTGATTGCTAAGCTTACATATTAATGTAGGATGTACCTTTGTTTGGCTCAGATTCATCTCCCTTGAAGCTCGATGCCAGTTATTTTCCTTGCCATTTTTTTCAACTGGCAGGACACAACTCTACTTGTTCAGTTCTCCCTGAAGTTCATGGAGCCAAACAATGCAAAAACAGTGAAAGGAAGGCTTTATTTAGACTACTTTTAAGGGCTTTCTGGATATTGCTGAGGAGATAGGCTCCAGTATTACATTTCAAAAGCTATTTGAAATGTATGTTAGATTTCCCTGGCTCTGTAAGGATTATAAAAATTGGTAATGAACTATCTTTCAGCTATGCTATCTGTGTTCCTCTTTCCAATGATCAATTTTCATTAAATTTACATGTCATGTCGTGGCACTTGTTTTTAGTTTGTTTATTTTTGTTTTTTTTTTCCCCAATAGTGTCTGCCTTCCTATTTCTTTAGCAATATCAAACCTCATTTACTCTGGAATTTCCAGATGACAACTGCTGGCTATAAAATAGTTAAAATACTCTACATCCTCTGGTCTCATTCTGTACTATGAAAAGTAAAATAGTTTAATTTATCCAAAAGAAGCTTTCATCTGTTTTAAAGATATTTGTTTAGATGAAATAACATCATATAAAATAAAATTTAATTTTACTGATTATATACAGAAATAAACAAGAGATTCTTTTGATGTAGTTATAGAAATTGGGTCAGGGATTATAAACAGGCTCACAACTGCAAAGTCCATATGTATATTAAGATCAGTTTGATTTCGTATATAGTTATAGCACTTCACATTATTCCTAATCTTTGCTGACATCAAAAATCTAAAGAGATATTTTCGTTGAATTCCATAACATATATTTTAAAACTAGAACCTTAGATGAGTTCCTATAGAACTTAATGACTAAATTTTCTCCTGGGGTTTGAACCTTAATGCATTAGCAAAAATTCATTGCTTTAAGAAGTGAAAATAAAGGGCAGGCCACAAATTACTAAGCCTGAGTTACTAGAACGAGAGACAATGATGTTCAGAAAGCCACCTGAAGAAAAGATATCTTGTAGGAGAGGATGCTAAGAATAGGCCTGGATGGAGAGAAACTATAAAATTAAATGATTCTTGTTTGTTCATTCTCACTCTTCCTGCCTCTCTTTGTGTCTCTCTGTTTCTGTCTGTGCTACCTCTCTCCCTCTCTCTCTCTCTCTCACACACACACAACTCTGTGTTCCCTTTTTGGCTGCCTTACAAATTTGAAATTACCAAGAAAGTCCATGAATTTTGTAGTAACATAAAGAGATTAAGTCCAAGTTCCTTGGTATAATTAAAGCTCTTCACCTGTGACATGATTTATTCTCTTAATTCTGACTTTCTCCCTGTGGTAAAAATTATATGTGCTCATTAAAATGAGGTCAAGCAATGCAGAGCTAATGTACCATCATATCAAAATAAACATGGTTTATATCAGATAATTTTCAGTCTAGATGTCTCTATAGTTATATATGCAGGTAGAAAAAGAGATGACTACAAGATTAGTTGGTTAACTAGAGTGACAAGTATGTTTTTGAAAATGATTATAATATGCATTCTATATTTAATTAAAATATTAAATTTAATTCTGTTTTTATTTAAGAAAGAAAGGAAGTTAAATGAAAATTGAAGCAATGATGAACTTGAGATAATAGTTAAGATTCATTTAATATTGATAAGAAGATTGCAAAAGTATTATTAAGTTAAAGCCATTGTGTTTTGAATTACATTTTAATATTACATAGTATAGATTGACTCCTTGATATGAAAATTTGAGAAGGTAGTCAATTATCATTTCTCCTAATTTTGCGAAGCACATTATTTTTTTAAAAGTGTTGTAACAGTTTGCAATAATTACCCTCATCTTTTCATCATATTCCCACAGTTTTCATTCTTATTTAATTTCATCCAATTCTCACTTCTCATTCTTTATACACAGTTCTTTCAATACTGCCTGAGTTCCTTATTTTTCTTAAGTTTTAATTGATTCAGTGTTTGTGTGTGTGTGTGTGTGTGTGTGTGTGTGTGTGTATGTGTGTATGAAAGACTCATGGTAGTTGTATTAGCTAGGTTTTTTTGTTTTTTTTTAAATCTAAGAATGTTTTCATTGTTTTTGTTTTGTTTATACATAAATAGTATCTTGGCTGGGTATATTTTTAGGGCATACTTTCTTTCCTTTAGAAATTTGTAGACATTTTCTGCTAACTTCTAGTTTTGATTGTCACTTTGGAAAATTCAAAAGCTGGTTAAATTTCCTTTTTTTAGGGAGTTTGATTTTTCAGCCTGGATAACTGAAAAAAATTATCTTTTATCCTTGATGTTTAATAACTTAATGTGGATATGTTGTTGTACTGGTCATTTATATCTACTTTGTTCAGAATATGATTTGTCTTTTCAAACCTTATATTCATTCTTTTCAGAAAATTTTCCCTGAAATATTTTGACCATCTTTTTGATATATGTTTAAGAGTTTTTAACCTATGTGATAGCAATTATTCTTATATTGGACTATCATTGTCCTATATCTATTATATTCCCTCTAATTGTTTGACATTCTATTTTACATTCACTTTGATTATCTCAAACTTTTACTCTATCAGTAACTTAATTTTCAGTTTGCCATACTGTTTATTAATTACTAGTCCTGCAATAGTATCCTTTTAAGCCATTTATTAGCTCTTAAATTCCCTCTTTATTGCAATCTCTTGTTATTATTTTTCAGTTGATTTATTTAATTCATGATATTACTAAGTTGGTCAGTAATGTGAAAAATACTGGTGAGATAATTTCTTTTGTCCCAGGGATAATGTTTTATTCTGTACTGGATTCCTCATATGTCTCTTGAGATACATATATCATTTTCAAGGTTTTATTTCATTGCTTATATATCACCAGTGTCTAACTGCTCTCATATAGGGTAGATTACTTTTCCTGTTCAACAAATATGAAATATGTCTTATCTATTTTGGTGGTAAAGTTCACCTGAAACTGTGCAGTTTGGTGTGTGTGTGTGTGACAGAGAGAGAGAGAAGGATCATGTTTCTTTTCTTTCTTTTAAGATTTTATTACATGTACTATAAAAAGTTCCTCTCAACCTTGGCATTTATTCTACCCAAGTTGGGAATACCCTCCACTTCTGATCATTCGGTCAATTGAGTTTGAAGCCATGGAATTTTAAAATTTGTCAGACTGAGTCCACCACTCAAATGGTTCTTTAATTTTCACTTTAATCATTCCTCCCCATGAACTTTAATTTCCTTCTCTCCAGATTTGAGGAGATTGGTAATGAATCTCAGAAATTATTTGAATTTACCAGAATTAGTTCTGATAAGTATGAATGGAATTCAAAGCTTCTTGTGCTCCCCCAAACATCCTTAGTTTCTTGCACCAATCGATTCCTCTGTTTCTTTGAAGAGTATCACATTAGCTTATAATATTGCCTTTGTGGGCTGTCCCTGATGGATTTTAAAGAGGTTTTGGTTTATTCAGCCCTTCTTTTTTCTTTCACTCTATTTTTCTTCTCTTTTAAGTGACAGTTTATTTCACCATGTATAGGGGAAGAAGATTCTATGACCTACCTACATTCAAGCACCTTTACTCAAAATTTTCTTCCAGGTGATTTAAAAATATGCATGTGATTTTTATATAGAAATCTATGATAACAGTATCTTGTTGAGTTTTGTACGAATGCTGAAATGTTGTGATTCCTTTATAATTCCTTCTGCTTTGTAGTGAGTGGGAGCTATGTGAGCATTGGGGTATGTGTGCATGACAGGTGTTCATGCTGGTAAAGATGTGTGTGTTGTTGGCATTATGTGTAACCTGGGGATATGTATGGGGGAAGTATCTATGTGTGTGGGAGGATGTGTATATTTGTATGGGAACTATGTGTGCATATGCATACATAGCAATGTGTATGTGGAAGATTGTATATGTGTCTGTATGTGAGAGACAGAGAGAAGTTCTGTGTGAATGGAAGCTTCTAATATAGGCAAAACCAAAGAAGATTGAGAGGCAAATTTCATGTCATAAAAGTTGGATTTATAGGTTTGGAGATAAATGTTGATGCTTTTAACAATGCTAGTATTAGCTCTAGAGGTAGTTAATTTTGACCATGAAGATATCCTTGTATCCTTTTTGCAATGTAAGTCTACTGATAGTGATCTTTGAAATTCTTATTGTCTCTGTTCAACATAATATTATAATTCAGTAGCTGACTAAGCTATCATTCTTTTTGCCCTTTAGACTGTAGTAGCACTGAGCATCACCAAGATAGTTATTCTCTCCTAGTTGTATCTTAGCATTCTTCAGTAAGAAGCCACTGGGCATGAACAATGCAGTTAATTGACCTTCAACTCTCACTTCATGTGCTGCATGAAATAAAGGTCCTCAGCAGATTTTTTAAAGTTGAAAATACAACGGGTGCTCTATCAGCATGAACCTAATATGATCAGAGGTTAACATAATACATGCTAGGATAGAAAAAATCAAGCACTTGTAGAACCAACACTGCAGTTTTTAAAAAGTTCATTTTCACAAATAAGCAGGACAAATGCTATAGTATCATATTTTCAATGTTTCAATCATTATTGATCACTAAATACTGTCTAAACAGCATATAAGCTAAGCCATTTTATACACGCGTACAGCCTATTGTTTATAGCCTTTGTTTCAATATAACTCCTTAAAAATGCTAAATATCAATATTTTCTCTCTAAGAACATATAAGGACAGAGAATCCAGTTTAGTGTTTAGATTTTTCCTAAATTAACTTTCTTTTTCTTTCTTTCTTTCTTTCTTTCTTTCTTTCTTTCTTTCTTTCTTTCTTTCTTTCTTTCTTTCTTTCTTTCTTTCTTTCTTCCTCTCTCTCTCTCTCTCTCTCTCTCCTTCTCTCTTTCTCTTTCTTTCATTCTTTTTCTTTCTTTTCTTTCAAGAGCTACCATGCATATTGTAAAGAATATGAGTTTGGGGAATTATTAAGAATCTGAGTTCTTGAACTTTAGATGGACAGTAGGTACTGTGTTAAGCACTGGATATCCATTATAGTATTTAATATATGAGTGTTATTAATATCTCCGTCTTATAAATAAAGAAATTAAGACTCCAAGAGGTTAAGTAACCTGACCAATAAGTGGCAATTGAAGAGTAAAAGCAGGTTTTTCTCATTCCAGAGCCAGAGATTCTAACAATTTGGTATATTGATTATTAAAAGATCTGAGTACTAATTAACAAATAGTTAATTCTCCAGGACCTCAAGAACACCCAGTCTCTGCACAATCAAACACTAAATGGGGTATGTCTGTTATGAAAGGAAGTCTTCAGGAGTCTCATGAACTAAGACTGGAGTCCATTCTGATTAGTTGGTGCCCACAATACATTGATTGCTACTAATTTTATATTGCCCTGTGTAGTGGTCAGTGTTCTCTAGAAGAGAAGAGACAATAGGAGTAAGGGAAGGAGGGGGAGAGAGAGATTGAGATTGACTTTAAGGAATTGGCTTCTGTGATTATGGGGGCTGGAAAGTCCAAAAAAAAAAGGGCGGGTCAGTAGGTTGGAAATTCAGATAAGAGTTGATGTTGCAGTCTTGAGTCTGAAAACCAAGCACAGGCCAGCAGGTTAGAAACTCAGGCAGGATTTCTCTGTTGTAGTCTTGAGGCAGAATTCCTTCTTCTTTGGGAAAGCTCAGTCTGTGTTCTTAAGGTTTTCAACTGCTTGGATGAAGCCACTCACATTATGCAGGGTAATCTGCTTTACTCAAAGTCTGCTGATTATAGTTGTTAATGGCATCTAAAAAACACCTTCGCAGCAACATCTAGAGTAACAACTGGGCAGTGTAGCCCAGCCAAATTGACACATGAACAGTAATACTTTGTAATATCTGCATTTTAATAATGATGCAACCTTGAGACAGTTATTTATCACTTCTGAGGCTCTGTTTCCTATCAATAATGTGGGGCTAATGACACATGTTTCATAGCATATATACTGTATATACATATATATATAGTTTCTTATTCCATTTTTCTTGCATGAATATAGAACTTCCACTCATTAGCTGTGCAATCCTAGTAATTTCCCTTTATTAATCTTCATTTTCCTCACCTGTAAAATGTAGCACATTGGGGTAGAAGTTCTTGAGTTCTCTTCCAGCTGTAAAGTTTAATCAGCCTATGATGTCACCACTTCAGTGACACTTGTTTATCTCATCACTCGTAAAACTCCTAACTGATCTCTATGTTTATCTGTAGACAGAAGGAATGCTGCCATCATATAGCACTAATGATCAAACAAAAGAAGCTCCTTATTTTTCTATTGGTGAGAATAGTTTTGAGCTGGACCATTCATATTTTCTTGTCTGTTTGCCCTGGTGACCAAAGTCATACATTTGTAGTAAATTAGGTCAGTACCCAGGGAACACAATTTTTCATTTCAGTGCAAGTGTACTGGCCAGGATTGGGACTGAGTGATATATTAGCCCTTTAGGATGGGATGTACCTGGGCATGGAAATGTATAAATAACAGGAAAATAAGCTAAATCTTTCATAACAATATTATATTGCCAATGCAGTGGTTTACCACTTCTAGTGTTTTCATTTTGCTGGTGAAAGCATATCCACACAATCTCTCCTAATCTACATGTCTAAATAAAATTGGCATTGGAAATAAATATGTTACAAAAAATGTCAAGTGGTACCTAATTTGCATATTCCATTGACTATTTGTGCTTAGAATTAATTCAGGTCTGACTAGTCCACTGTGACTGATTCAGATGGGCAGTAGTGGAATTTCATTGCCAAAGCTTCTCCTGGGTTTTCTCAGCCTGTTCCAAATCAGTCTTTTTATGTTCACAGCCAAAAGGGACATCAGCTGTGTGAACAGGTTTTTCATGAGCCAGCTTTGGCATCAAGTTAGAGAATGGGAACATAAAAGAAGCTTTAGAAACATAGATACTTCAATAGCAATAAAATCTGTAAATAAGTTCGAATTTCCTAAATTAAGAGATTCACATCCTGAGGAAAATACACCAAAATGAAAATACAAATATCCACGCTTCATTTTGTAAATTAGATAGCTGTTTTGGGTTCCCCCCCCCCCCAGCCAATATAAGTTAATGTATCTGTCATAGCTTTGAATCTCTCTAGGAAAATCCTTATACTTTGTCTTTTGTCTGTTAATGGGGTTTAGTGAAATACTACACCTGGTTGACTGCTTAATAAAATAATTGTTTTATTATCATAGAACTCCCCAAATCTTCAAACTAAGGAACATTTAATTTCACTTTTCTTTCAAATGTAGGATGTCCCCAGAAGTGAAAACATATCCATTGACATGTGGAGTTCAAGATCATTTCCCTTTTGTGTGATTTAGCTTTTGATTATATGCTGTGTTCCCAGAATGCCAGTTTGCTTCTTAACCAGCAATTCTGTTTCTAAATCTGCAGTATATGGTTCACAAAAGCATTGAAAATTTTAGTTGTGAATAGACCAGCTCTTCACTCAGAACAAGTTGTAAAATTATTCTCACAAACTAGCAGACATTACCCTGTGAAAAACTGGTAAAATGGAAAAAAAAGTGGCTGTTTAAAAATCATCCAAGGGGTGGGCCTTCAAGATGGTGGAGGCGTAAGATGCGGAGATCACCCTCCTCCCCACAAATACATCAAAAATACATCTACCCGTGGAACAACTCCTAGAGAACACCTACTGAAAGCTGGCAGAAGACCTCAGACCTCCCAAAAGGCAAGAAACTCCCGATGTACCTGGGTAGGGCGGAAGAAAAAAGAAAAAACAGAGACAAAAGAATAGGGATGGGACCTGCATCTCTGGGAGGGAGCTGTGAAGGAGGAAAGGTTTCCACACATTAGGAAGCCCCTTTACGGGCGGAGACTGCGGGTGGTGGAGAGGGGAGCTTCTGAGCCGCGGAGGAGAGTGCAGCAACAGGGGTGCAGAGGGCAAAGCGGAGAGATTCCTGCACAGAGGATCGGTGCCGACCAGCACTCATCATCCCGAGAGGCTTGTCTGCTCACCCGCTGGGGCGGGCGGGGGCTGGGAGCTGAGGCTCGGGCTTCGGAGCTTAGATCCCAGGGAGAGGACTGGGCTTGGCTGCATGAACACAGCCTGAAGGGGGCCAGTGCACCACAGCTAACTGGGAGGGAGTCCAGGAAAAACTCTGGACCTGCCTAAGAGGCAAGAGACTGTTGTTTCAGGGCGCGCAAGGAGAGAGGATTCAGAACACTGCCTAAACAAGCTCCAGAGAGGGGCACAAGCCATGGCTATCAGTGTGAACCCCAGAGACGGGCATGAAATGCTAAGGCTGCTGCTGCAGCCACCAAGAGGCCTGTGTGCAAGCACAGGTCACTCTCCACACCTCCCCTCCTGGAAGCCTGTGCAGCCTGCCACTGCCAGGGTCCCGTGATCCAGGGACAACTTCCTGGAGAGAACACACTGCGCGCCTCAGGCTATTGCAACATCACTTCAGTCTCTGCCGCCACAGGCTCGCCATGCATTCAGTACCCCTCCCTCCCCCTGGCCTGAGTAAACCAGAGCCCCCGAATCAGCTGGTGCTTTAACCCCATCCTGTCTGGGCGGGAACAGAAGCCTGAGGGCAACCTACATGCAGTGGCGAGGCCAAAACCAAAGCTGAACCCCAGGAGCTGTGCAAACAAAGAAGAGAAAGGGAAATTTCTCTGTGCAGCCTCAGGAGTAGCGGATTAAATCCCCACAAACAACTTGAAGTACCTTGCATCTGTGGAATACCTGAATAGATAATGAATCAACCCAAAATAGAGGCAGTGGACTTTGGGAGCAACTGTAGACTTGGGGTTTGCTGTCTGTGACTGACTTGTTTCTGATTTTTATGTTTATCTTAGTATAGAAACATGCCAAGACACATATTAATCAAACTAACAAAAATTAACTACAAAGAAAAAATATTAAAAGCAGCAAGGGAAAAGCAATGAATAACATACAAGGGAATCCCCACAAGGTTAGCAGCTGATCTTTCAGCAGAAACTCTGCAAGCCAGAAGGGAGTGGCAAGATATATTTAAAGTGATGAAAGGGCAAAACCTACAACCAAGATTACTCTACCCAACAAGGAAGGATCTCATTCAAATTCGACAGAGAATTTAAAATCTTTACAAACAAGCAAAAGCCAAGATAATTCAGCACCACCAAACCAGCTTTACAACAAATTCTAAAGGAACTTCTCTAGGCAGGAAACACAAGAGAAGGAAAAGACCTACATAAACAAACTCCAAACAATTAAGAAAATGGTAATAGGAACATACATATTGATAATTACCTTAAATATAAATGGATTAAATACTCCAACCAAAAGACATAGACTGGCTGAATGGATACAAAAACAAGACCCATATTTATGCTGTCTACAAGGGACCCACTTCAGACATAGGGACACATACAGACTGAAAGTGAAAGGATGGAAAAAGATATTCCATGCAATTGGAAATCAAAAGAGAGCTGGAGTAGCAATTCTCATATCAGACAAAATAGACTTTAAAATAAAGACTATTACAAGAGACAAAGAAGGACACTACATAATGATAAAGGAATAAATCCAAGAAGAAGATATAACAATTGTAAATATTTATGCACTCAACATAGGAGCACCTCAATACATAAGGCAAATACTAACAGCCATAAAAGGGGAAATAGACAGTAACACAATAATAGTAGTGGACTTTAACACACCACTTTCACCAATGGACATATCATCCAAAGTGAAAATAAATAAGGAAACACAAGCTTTAAATGCCACATTAAACAAGATGGACTTAATTGATATTTATAGGACATTCCATCCAAAAACAACAGAATACACTTTCTTCTCAACTGCTCATGGGACATTCTCCAAGATAGATCTATCTTGGGTCACAAATCAAGCCTTGGTAAATTTAAGAAAATTGAATCATATCAAGTATCTTTTCCAACCACAACACTATGAGACTAGATATCAATTACAGGAAAAAAACTAAAAAATACAAACACATGGAGACTAAATAATATGCTACTAAATAACCAAGAGATCACTGAACAAATCAAAGAGGAAATCAAAAACTAAATGAAAACACGATGACTCAAAACCTATGGGGTACAGCAAAAGCAGTTCTAGGAGGGAAGTTTATAGCAATACATCCTACCTCAAGAAATAAGAAAAATGTCAAATAAACAACCTAACCTTACACCTAAAGCAATTAGAGAAAGAAGAACTAAAACCTGAAAGTTAGCAGAAAGAAAGAAATCGTAAAGATCAGATCACAAATAAATGAAAAAGAAATGAAGGAAACAATAGCAAAGATCAGTAAAACTAAAAGCTGGTTCCTTGAGAAGACAAACAAAATTGATAAACCATTAGCCAGATTCATCAAGAAAAATAAAAAGGGAGAAGACTCAAATCAACAGAATTAGAAGGGAAAAAGGAGAAGTAACAACTGACACTGAAGAAATACAAAGAATCATGAGGGATTACTACAAGCAACTATATGCCAATAAAATGGACAACCTGGAAGAAATGGACAAATTCTTAGAAAAGCACAGCATTCTGAGACTGAACTAGGAAGAAATAGAAAATATGAACAGATGAATCACAAGCACTGAAATTGAAATTGGGATTAAAAATCTTCCAACAAACAAAAGCCCAGGACCAGATGACTTCATAGGCAAATTCTAACAAACATTTAGAAAAGAGCTAACACCTCACCTTCTCAAACTCTTCCAAAATATAGCAGAGGGAGGAACACTTCCAAACTCACCCTGTGAGGCCACCATCACCCTGATACCAAAACCAGACAAAGATGTCACAAGAAAAGAAATCTACAGACCAATACCACTGGTGAACATAGGTGCAAAAATCCTCAAAAAAATACTAGCAAACAGAATCCAACAGCACATTAAAAGGATCATACACCATGATCAAGTGGGGTTCACCCCAGGAATGCAAGAATTCTTCAATATACACAAATCAATCAATGTGACACACCATATTAACAAACTGAAAGATAAGAACCCTATGATTATCTTAATAGATGCAGAAAAAGCTTTTGACAAAATTCAACACCCATTTATGATAAGAACTCTCCAGAAAGTAGGCATAGAGGGAACTTACCTCAACGTGATAAAGGCCATAAAGGACAAACCCACAGCCAACATCATTCTCAGTGGTGAAAAACTGAAACCATTTCCTCTAAAATCAGGTTAGACTAGGATGCCCACTCTCACCACTGTTACTCAACAGAGTTTTGGAAGTTTTAGCCACAGCAATCAGAGAAGAAAAAGAAATTAAAGGAATCCAAATCGGAAAAGAAGAAGTAAAGCTGTCACTGTTTGCAGATGACATGATACTATACATAGAGAATCCTAAAGATACTACCAGAAAACTACTAGAGCTAATCAATGAATTTGGTAAAGTAGCAGGATACAAAATTAATGCACAGCAATCCCTTGCATTCCTATACTAATGATGGAAAATCTTCAAAAGAGAAATTAAGTAAACACTCCCATTTACCACTGCAACAAAAAGAATAAAATACCTAGGAATAAACCTACCTAAGGAGACAAAAGACCTGTAGGAAGAAAGCTATAAGACACTGATGAAAGAAATTAAAGATGGTAAAAACAGATGAAGAGATATACCACGTTCTTGGACTGGAAGAATCAACACTGTGAAAATGACTATACTACCCAAAGCAATCTACAGATTCAGTGCAATCCATATGAAACTACACAATGACATTTTTCACAGAACTAGAATGAAAAATTGCATAATTTGTATGGGAACACAAAAGACCCCGAATAGCCAAAGCAATCTTGAGAAAGATAAACAGAGCTGGAAGAATCAGGTTCCCTGACTTCAGACTATACTACAAAGCTACAGTAATCAAGATACTATGGTACTTGCACAAAAACAGAACTATAAATCAAGGGAACAGGATAGAAAGCCCAGAGATAAACCCATGCACATATGGTCACCTTATCTTTGACAAAGGAGGCAAGAATATACAATGGAGAAAAGACAACCTCTTCAATAAGTGGTGCTGGGAAAACTGGACAGGTACATGTAAAAGAATGAAATTAGAACACTCCCTAACACCATACACAAAAGTAAACTCAAAATGGATTAAAGACCTAAATGTAAGGCCAGACACTATAAAACTCTTAGAGGAAAACATAGGAGGAATACTCTTTGACATAAATCACAGCAAGATCCTTTTTGACCCACCTCCTAGAGAAATGGAAATAAAAACAAAAATAAACAAATGGGACCTAATGAAACTCAAAAGCTTTTGCACAGCAAAGGAAACCATAAACAAGATTAAAAGCAGCCATCAGAATGGGAGATAATATTTGCAGATGAAGCAACTGACAAAGGATACAAGCAGCTCATGCAGCTCAATGCAGATACAAGCAGCCCATGCAGCTCAATATCAGAAAAACAAACAACCCAATCCAAAAACTGCCAGAAGATCTAAATAGACATTTCTCCAAAGAAGATGTACAGATTGCCAACAAACACATGAAAGGATGCTCAACATCATTAATCATTAGAGAAATGCAAATCAAAACTACAATGAGGTATCACCTCATACCAGTCAGAATGGCCATCATTAAAAAATCTACAAACCATAAATGCTGGAGAGGGTGTGGAGAAAAGGGAACTCTCTTACACTGTTGGTGGGAATATAAATTGATACAGCTACTATGGAGAACAGTATGGAGGTGCCTTAAAAAACTAAAAATAGAACTACCATATGCCCCAGGAATCACACTACTGGGCACATACCCTGAGAAAACCATAATTCAAAAAGAGTCATGTACCACAATGTTCATTGCAGCACTCTTTACAATAGCCAGGAGATGGAATCAACCTAAGTGTCCATCGACAGATGAATGGATAAAGAAGATGTGGCACATATATACAATGGAATATTACTCAGCCATAAAAAGAAATGAAACTGAGTTATTTGTAATGAGGTGGATGGACCTAGAGTCTGTCATACAGAGTAAAGTATGTCAGAAAGAGAAAAACAAATACTGTATGCTAACATATATATATGGAATCTAAAAAAATGGTTCAGATGAACCTAGGGGCAGGACAGGAATAAAGACACAGACATAGAGAGTGGACTTGAGGACATGGGGAGTGGGAGGGGGAATGGTAAGTTGGGGTGAAGTGAGAGAGTGGCATGGACATATATACACTACCAAATGTAAAATAGGTAGCTAGTGGGAAGCTGCTGCATAGCACAGGGAGATCAGCTCGGTGCTTTGTGACTACCTCGAGGGGTGGGATAGGGAGGGTGGGAGGGAGGTGCAAGAGGGAGGGGATATGGGGATATATGTATACATGTAGCTGATTTACTTTGTTATACTGTAGACAGTAACACAACTTTGTAAAGCAATTATACTCCAATAAAGATGTTAAAAAAATCATCCAAAGTTATATTTTATTGAACTTATCAAGATGTTGGTGGTTCTTTGAAATGTATTTGATATTCGAACTGCATGAATTATTTTAAGTGTTGAAAATATCTTTGGTATCATTTCATAATCTTTTGTGTTCCCAGAAATCTCACAAAAAAATAAAATCTTAAGAGCATGAAAAAAGTCAACATAAGTAATTTTTATTAGCTCAGGAATTAAAAAAAAGTACATTACAGTTATCTTTTATCCCAAATCTCTATTGTCAGGAATTCAAATAAAAGTGCTTCTGGGAAGCACTATTTGTTAGAATTTAGTAAAGTAAGCACTGGGTACATATGCATAGTGATAACCTACTTCTTCCAAGAATAAATTAACTTTCCATAAGGACAGTCACCTTCTGGAAAAGTATATAGATTTTTTCATATTTGTGCATGATTATATTGATTTTGTTGGTAGCTGCTCCATTACTCGGCCCTTGCCTATTCATTTTGTGAGGTATTAGAAATTGAGGAAAAGCTGGAAGTTTATTTGCTGGATTTATTCCCATTATTAGAGAGTATTTTTAGGTGTGTACTGATATGTACAGCAAAACTTGCTGTTTGCCTTGAACATTTTTTTCTGATGTAGTAAGCATTATTTTAATTTAGAAGCAGAATAGATTTTAGTGTTTCAATGTTGAGATAGCAGAACTGGATGACCTGAATTAAACAGATAAAAGTATCTCCCTGAGAGCGTCTATCTATGAGGCACTACAGATGCTGGAGCAAAGTAACAAGGGAATGTCTACAGATAAATGGAGAGATTTCTCCACTTTCAGAAGGTGCACTGATAGTGTACTCCATAGTACTCCATGGTACTCCATAGGTGTACTCCATCTTTTGATGGAACAATACACAACTGAAAGAAAAAAGCATCTGAAAGCTTGGAATACAGTGGCTATATAATTTAGGATCAAGTTGGATATTTTTGAGAAGAAAGGGAAGGCTTTGTTAATAATTGGGAATTAACCAGGATTGCACAACTTGTCTATATTGACTTCTTTGCTTTAGACAAAGAAACACATGGACATTTGGAAGTCTGGTGATGAGATGCACAGGCACCATTTTGTATCAGAGACTAAGTGCTCAATTCGTGCCTTTTGAGTTGAGCACAAAAATTTAATTTGGGCTGACTAAATTTAATTTCTGATTCCACCACTTATTAGATATTCAACTTTGGACAAGTTATTAATGTCTTTGTCCTTCAAACTTCTCATTGAATAATTGGGATAAGAATAGTACCTATCTCCTGGTATCATAGGGTAGTTTCATAAGATTTAACACATAAAGCACTTAGAACAGTGCAAAGCATCAATTATTTGAGTAACTATATTTCCTTTTACCAGAAAAAAATTTTGGTGGTCTTATTACTGTTGGTTACAGTTGTGTAATTAGAGACTTAGTCTGAGAATCTAGGTTACAAATTGACCTCACAAGTCTCTCTGATTTCACTTTTACCACTATTACTATTCCACTATTATTCACTAGGACTTTCTTTTCACTGCAAAACAGACAGAATAATTCTCTTAAAACCTTCCAATACCTATCCATCATATTGAAGTAAAACCTGTATTTTTACCTACAAGGCCTGTGTACAAAAGTTATCCTTGGAAATCTAATTTCTAATCCCTCTTTCTGTTGTTTGTCTCAGCACATAATACCTTGTCTTCTTGCTGTTTTTTTTTTTTTAAAAAAAAAAAAAACATGCTATATTCAAAGACCTTCAGGGCTTTTGCACTTGAAGTTTTCTCAGACAGGGATTCTCTTCATCAAATCTCCAAACTGGTCAGTACATTCAGGTCTCTGCTTAAATCCCCATCTGAGAAAGAACTTCCCTGACACTCCCTTCTGATCACGCTGTTTCTTTACCTTGCTTTATTTTTCTTTGTAGCACATGACACTATCCAATTTTATGTCTATTTTCTGTTTCTACCATTCAGAATATAAGTTTCAATATGTCACATATGTTTTAATGTTGTATCCCAAGACACAGAACTGAGTCTGGTACATAGGAGTTACTGAAAGGAATTGTTTGTTTAATGAAGGCCTGAATGAATAGTGAATTAAATACCTGAATAAATGAATGCATTCATAGAACTCATGTTTAAATTTGCTTAAACAGATGAAAAGGTTAGAAAATACATTATCACCAGCAGTTCCATTAATGACTAGATGGTTTTCAGGAGGAAATATATATTTATATTTATTTATATACATATACATGCATATTTTATGCAACATCAGTAAGAATATTTGATGGAGTAGTTAGATTCTAACTTGAGAAGAAAATTTTTTTCAACTAAAATCTATAATTATAAGTAAGTAGAAGTTAAGTATATGCTGAAAGCCAGAATGTAGGTCAAGTGCAATAAACCTATAGAACTCACAAACTGAATTATAATGGATTTATAAGCTTGGCAGTACAGATTATCAGGATCCTAAATTCTAGTCCTAGTTCTGCCATTGCTTGTTTTGAGTGCCCCTGGGAAGGATATCTCCTCTTTCTCTAGGTCTTTTCAATTGTAGAATATTATTTTTGGACTTTATGATCTGCCTCACATACTCTATGAATAGATAAGAGTCCAAAATAAGATATGTTAATGCTTCTAATATACTAAATATTTTACTGAGAACTGTATCTAAAACCTTCATCTTTCTGAAAACTAATTGATATTTAATCCAAGGCATCATTACCAAAGGTAGTTGACCGCACAAGTCATAGCATTTATGAAATATCCAGAACACAATAAAGTTAGTTTGTATTCCAGATAAGGTATTCAGTTTTACAAATACACCCCCTCCACACACACACACACACACACACACACACACACACACACACACACACACACACACACACGTATATCTATATTCTTTAAAAACGTAGCTTATTTGGGGGAAGTATAATTAATTCATATGAAAGCTTCTTTCATCACCTGCAGCAAAGTTGTTTGAATCCACATTCCAAATCATTCATATTGAAAATCTGCATTCTTATACATTGTTGAGCATTAATGTTTAGAGAACTTGGAACATGGTAGATACAATAAATATCTGTTGTCTTTGCCAACTAAATGAAAATTGCAATTGGGTCTATAATCATTTTAAAGGTTTAAATAAGCCCAACAGGCAATTTAATAAGACGCAGTTGTTTTCTGCCAGGTCTTCCGTGCTGAAAATAAGGACTCTGATCCCAGTGGAGAGAAAAGGAGTGAAATGTAGTTGATTTAAATGTCCATGTACTGAAAATTGCTTTTCCTCTCACTATCTTGCACCCAAGATAAATAAATAATTAAAGCTAAAAAGTGCATTATTGCAGATATAGCAGAATGAAGACACTGTTAAGACCACAACTCATGAAACTAATAACAAGATTTTCAATGGGTCATCTTCTAGTCACTGGTTCAAACACTGCCCAGTTTAGGATCATTGGATGTTACCATCTGTTGTTGGTTTAACGGTTCATAAAAAAAAAAGAAGTGTTCACTTTACTGTTTCTTGAGTAAACATTTGAAAACCATTATAAATATTTGTATTCTGGCTAGTGGACTCGAGAGAGACTGCAACAGTTTCATACTGAGTAGCTGTTTTCTCAGAGAGCACTTGAGCTCTATCAATGGCATTGCTAGTTATAGACATCACTCTCCTACTAGAGGAGTCACTGTCATCCAGAGGTGAATTGGCTATCTGGCCATCTGCTACCATAAGACATTTTCTGGTGTCCATTCCTCACAACACATATGTATTCCCATATGTGCACTTGGAACCCAGCTCTGAGTGTGCCCAGAAGTCCAACCAGAGTCTTCTTAGTTTGTTTTCAGTAGGAAAAGCAAATAGTTTTCATCTCAAGAGACAAGTTCTAGTGATTGCTTGTGTTTGTGTAGAGTGCTGCGTCCTGTGTCCAAAATCCTGAGTCTGCATCTAAGCTCAGTAGAAAAGAATGCCTGAGTTAATTAGTCACATCTTTTAGGGAGGGTAGAGTGCTCATCTACTTGCTCTATATCTACCTTCTCTGGTATAGTTTATCCTATCTTTTAGGATTAGCAAATGAGGAAAATGAGGACCTTTTAATGCCTCCTTTTTTTTTACTGATTAATTTTTTGATTCAGTAGTCAAAACTTTTCATCTTTGCAGTTTTTTTTTTAATTTTTACTGGAGTATAGTTGGTTTACAATGTTATGTTAGTTTCAGGTGTATAGCAAAGTGAATTTGTTGTACATATACATATATCCACTATTTTTTAGATTATTTCCCATATAGGCCATTACAGAGTATTAAGTAGAGTTCCCTGTGCTATGCAGTAGATCCTTATTAGTTTTCTATTTTATATATAGTAGTGTGGATGTGTTGATCCCAATCTTCCAATTTATCCCTCCCCCTCTTACCACCTGATAACCATAAGTTTCTTTTCTGTATCTGTAACTCTATTTGTTTTGTAGATAAGTTCATTTGTAGCCATTTTTTAGACTGTATATGTAAGCAATATCCTATGATATTTGTCTTTCTCCGTCTGACTTACTTCACTCAGTCTGACAATCTCTAGGACCATCCATGTTGCTGTAAATGGCATTATTTCATCCTTTTTTATGGCTGAGTAGTATTCCATTGTATATATGTACCACATCTTCTTTATCCATTCCTCTGTTGGACATTTCAGTCTCTTTGCAGTTTTTTTTAATTGTCAACTTTTTCCAGTTTTATTGAGAAATAATTGTCATACATCACTGTATAAGTTTAAGACGTACAGCCTGATGGCTTGATTTACATATATTGTGACATGATTACCACAACAGGTTCAGCTAACATCCATCTTCTCACATAGATAGAATAAAAGGAAAGGAAAGAAATAGGAGAAAAGAGAAAAAAAGCTATCCTTATGATGAGAACTCAGGATTTAGTCTCTTAAGAACTTTCCTATATATCATAAAGTAGTGTTAGCTGTAGTCATCATGTTGTACATTACATCCCTAATACCTATTTATCATTTAACTGGAAGTTTGTACCTCTTGACCACCTTCCTCTATTCCCCCCTCCTCCAACCCTCTGCCTCTGGTAACCACAAGTCTGATCTCTTTTTTATGAGTTGTTTGTTTTTGTTTTTAATAGATTTCACATATAACCTAGATCTTTCAGTATTTGTCTTTCTCTGTCTGACTTATTTCACTTAGTATAATACCTTCAAAGTCCATCTGTGTTGTGGCAAATGGTAGGATTTCTTCATTTTATGGCTGAATATCTATGCCACAGTTTCTTTATCCATTAATCCATTAATGGACACTTAGGTTGTTTCCATGTCTTGGCCGTTATAAATAATGCTGCTATAATCATGGGGGTGCATATATCTTTTTGAGTTAGTGTTTTTGTTTTTTCTGGGTCTAGTCCCAGAAGTGAAATTGCTGAAGCAAATTAAAGCCACAATGATATATCACCTCATGCCTGTTAGAAAGGCCATTAACAAAAGACAAGAGATAAATGCTGGTGTCGATGTGGAGAAAAAAGAATCCTTGTGCACTGCTGGTAGGATTATAAATTTGTACAGCCACTATGGAAAACCATATAGAGGATATTCAAAAAATTAAAAATAGAGCTGCCATATGATCCAGTAATGCCTCACTCTTATATTTCTAGTGTGGATTTTCTTAAAGTGTCTTGACCTGCTTAAAATTTTGTAGGGCATTGTATGATGCAATTTAAAATTATGACTCACTGCTTACTTGTTTTTATCCCAACATAGTAATTTTATTTTTAAGTGTAAATTAAATTTGATTTTACAATTCTTTTTTTTCCCCACTTTCCATATATGTGCTTCATAATTTGTCATAGTATTTTAATAGATCTACAGATTATTTGGGGGGAGTGGGCTAATCTCATTTCAGATTTTGTTTTGGCTGTCTTCCCATTTTATATTCTCCTCACATACCTGCCATTCTATGTTGAGCATAATTAACTCTGATGTGATTAACCATACTTTTATTAAACTATCTGAATGTCAGGAAGAATTTCTACAAAGCAATCTAGGCTGAATAAAAGTTCCTAGATATCATATTTACAGATTGATTGATTAGCTTATTCAGTCACAAAACATTAATGGAGTCTCTAATAATGAAATTAGGCCCTTTTCTAGGTTCCTATGATACAAATAAAAGATAAGGTCTCTGCCATGTAAGGGGTAAATATTTCATACAGTAACATAAAGCATTCAGAAAGAATCATCTGTAACTCCATCTGAAGGCATTAGGCAATGTTTTACTGGAGAGAACTACTCTGCCATGGAATAGAATTTTTATTTAAGAGCTGTGAGTACTCACACATTTTAAACTGATGCCATGATGGACTTAATATGTGGAAATCATTCAATATTAGAGGCTATAAGAACAGGCTCAGTGCTTAGTGAATATATTATGGAGAATATGGTGTTTCCTGATGTTTTGTATGTTCAGTGCCCTATGTATCATGACTGCAATATCATTGATTATTTCCATGTTCTAGTACAAAAAAGAACATATTAAGTGATAATTGCTTATTAGTGAAGAAGGAGGGGGTTAGAATCTTACAAGACAG
This sequence comes from Pseudorca crassidens, assembly GCF_039906515.1. Lineage (NCBI taxonomy): Eukaryota > Metazoa > Chordata > Mammalia > Artiodactyla > Delphinidae > Pseudorca > Pseudorca crassidens. Next base: position 41,771,594 of record NC_090311.1, on the reverse strand, counting down.
GAAGAACATTTAAATTATATAAATAGAGTATTAAACATTAAAAAAGTAATGTTTTTAAGTTTTGAGGGGAAAAACATGGTGGTATTATTTCCACCCTTATATTCCCTCCCTATGGATTTTCTGTGAGATTTGTAGTTAAATGAAGATCTATTGTTTGTTTGTTTCTGATGGAGACAAATGAAAGCTTATCCAAGCTGCTAGAACATGGTCAGTTATGTCCACAAGGCCAGGTAAGGAGGGCAGAACCACGTTTGATACATTCTTACCTCTCACATCTTCTCTTTCCCATTTCTTCCTATTCTAAGAACTGTCAGTTGACACACATGATAGGAAATATTGGAGGCCTTTGGGGCCCTGTTCTTTAGACCAGAGATCACAGTAATGGGTGGAGAGTGCCTCCTGAGGTACATGTGAGGCCACGTTGTTCTTGTTCTTTCTTCAAGGTAACAGGTGGGAAAAAGCCTAGTTAACCATGGTAGGCACTTAGCTGCCTGCCTTATTTTCCACAGTTGTTGCTGTTGTTCTTTTTTCTTCTCTGATGGACCTTGAAAAATGACAGTAACTGGAATCATGCAAGAATGTTTCCTTCTGGTTTTTTGCTCATTATATCAATTACAATTTAACAATCCCTGCAGTAGTGGGCTTTACTACATATATCCATATCACACATTTAAATCCTGTGGCAACACTTTGGAATCCATAAACAAATGATAAATTTATACATGGACTGAGAAAATTGGAGAAAGGAAATAAAACCTCTTGACTTTTATGATGGCATCCCTGTAGAAACTCTTCTACAGGCACTTACACAGAAGATGTATGGTTTTCCTTGGAAGCCTGGGAACAATAAGGAATAGTACTAATATACTTTGATAGTAGGAATATGGTGGGATTTGATAGTATGCTAGACAAACTGTAGATTTATAAGCATGGAAGTAAATTCTTTTGTCTTTTCTGTCATAACCCTGGAAATGCAGGGAAGAAAAATTGCACTGACCGTTCAAAAAAGTTCTACAAAATCTAAATCAAGTATTATTTCTTTGGTTGCATGAAGCTTTTTCAAGGAAAAAAAAGGTTTTTTTAATCTTTTTTTCTGAAACATAAACAACTTGTGTTAGATTTTTCTAATTTTAAAATTACATGCAGGAGTAAGCTTCCATTGCATAAAATGTGGTAGAATAGTAAAATTTGGTCCAAGATTTGTTATCATGTGGCTTAGTTTTCACTGGAAAGATAGATTATTAAGAGAACAGGATAGTATAGCGATTAGTGGCTCTGGTTTTAAGATCAGAGAAAACTGGACTCAGATCTAATATTTTCTACCTATGATTACTCAGTCCCTTCTATGCTTTATTTAATCTAACATAAAAAATGAATATAAAAGGTACTTACTTCATGGTGGTGTTGTAGGAAGTGGTGCAAAACAGCTCTGAAGTACTTAGACTAGAGTTGGAATGTTACTGGTGTTATTAGCTTTTACGATTACTTAACCACTCTGTTTCTCAGCTATAAAATAAATATAGCAATATTATCTCTTCAGAGGTATGTTTAACAAGAGGCTACCGAAGGTGAGATGTCAGAGCATCTTATTCTTATGTAGTGCCATGCCAAACTACATTGGTTTCTGAGGTAAAATGAAAATGTGTGTGCGTGTATGTGCACACACCTATCTGTGGTTTTTAAAAATTTTGTATTTAAATATGGTTATCATATTATTTGTCTTAATTAGTTAATTATTTGAGGGCTCTCAAATTTTATGTTCAAGGCAAGCTGCACTTGCTTCACCTACTCGAGGCCCTAATCTCAGGGACCCTTCCAGGGATTGTAGAAAATGGTTGATGGATATCAATAATTCAACGAATATTTAAGATTAATTATCATGCCAAAAACCCACTTTATTTATTTTTTTAAAATCTTTATTAGAGTATAATTGCTTTACAGTGGTGTGTTAGTTTCTGCTTTATAACAAAGTGAATTGGTTATACATATACATATGTTTCCATATCTCTTCCCTCTTGTGTTTCCCTCCCTCCCACCCTCCCTATCCCACCACTCTAGGTGGTCACAAATCACCGAGCTGATCTCCCTGTGCTATGCGGCTGCTTCCCACTAGCTATCTATTTTACGTTTGGTAGTGTATATATGTTCATGCCACTCTCTCGCTTTGTCACAGCTTACCCTTCCCCCTCCTCACATCCTCAAGTCCATTCTCTAGTAGGTCTGTGTCTTTATTCCTGTCTTACCCCTAGGTTCTTCATGACATTTTTTTCCCTTAAATTCCATATATATGTGTTAGCATAGGGTATTTGTCTTTCTCTTTCTGACTTACTTCACTCTGTATGACAGACTCTAGGTCCATCCACCTCATTACAAATAGCTCAGTTTTGTTTCTTTTTATGGCTGAGTAATATTCCATTGTATATATGTGCCACATCTTCTTTATCCATTCATCCGATGATGGACACTTAGGTTGCTTCCATCTCCGGGCTATTGTAAATAGAGCTGCAATGAACATTTTAGTACATGACTCTTTTTGAATTATGGTTTTCTCAGGGTATATGCCCAGTAGTGGGATTGCTGGGTCATATGGTAGTTCTATTTGTAGTTTTTTAAGGAACCTCCATACTGTTCTCCATAGTGGCTGTACCAATTCACATTCCCACCAGCAGTGCAAGAGTGTTCCCTTTTCCCCACACCCTCTCCAGCATTTATTACAAAAACCCACTTTAAATGCCCTAAAATCTTAAAATACCTACAAAATAGAAACTTGATAGAGAATTTACCAAATCTGACAATACTCAAAATTTATATCTGTGAATCTAAGGAAACTTCTAAGCTATCAATAATAACAGCAAAAAGATAAATTGTATTAGCTACAGGACCAAATTATCTTCCAGTTTTCACTTGAGATATTAATATTACAGAATTGCTCTCCTATTAAGAAGAAGTCAAAGATGATGCAGCCAAAACATGTAAGAGAAATAAGCATTATAGCTGTGTATCATGTGTGCTCATTTATTTTGAAAAAAAAATTTTTTTCTGGATATTATAATGTTAGTGGTATATGTCAACTATTAAAAAATCTAATGAGTTATGGTTTATTTTCTAATGTTAAGGGAATGTTCACTTTTGCTTTTAATTTTACATTTGTAAACTTGTATTATTTTTCTTAAAGAGAGTCATAAAATTGTACATTATTTAGACTCTACAAAAATGGAACTACCACACTGAGATTCTAATGTACCTTCTTAGGACAGTGTTTGACACAGGGTTGTGCTCAACAGACAACACATTTTGATATTCAGCAGTAACTGTGATTCTTAGTCTAGAAATCCATTGTAAATACTTACAGATAAAACTTGAAAATACTGAATATGGCCTACTCTCCCTCACAGATCGGCAGTAGTCAGGCTTCTTACATGGCTGTTCAGAATTCTAAGTGAGCATCTCAAGGAAACTTGTATAGCCTTTTATCACCTAGTTTCAGAACTCACATAGTGTCATTTCCACTGGAGCCAGAGTAACAGACCAGCATAGATTCAAAGGGAGAGATCATTCACTCAATCGCTTAGTAGGAAGAGGTCCAAAGACATATTATAAGAGGAACATGTGTGATGAAAGATACTGATGTGGCCATTACTAATTTGCCACAGTTAGTAAGCATTAATAATTTTACTGAGCAGACCCTAATAGTCAATTTTATTCTCTTCCTAAACAAATAAAACCTTTCCCTTGAAAATGTTCCATTATAAATGGAGACTCTGTCACATTAACTTTTAAGCTAGGTATTAATCAATGCATTATGATGGATAGGTAGACTAAACTAAACAGAAATAATCTAGACTACATGGATAGATGGATGGATGAAAAAATGAAGAAGAGGAGAAAAAGAATTATGGAATGTGAATTAAAGATTTTGATATGCCAAACTTTGGAGTAGCAGCTATGTACTACACTGTATGCTAGGAAATAACATGATATAAATAATAATGAAGCAGTCCTTTCCTTAATATACTTTATCATCCTCTGAGGCATTTAGGCATATAAATAATTAAAATTCAAGAGAGAATGAAATGTATACTTTTATTTATCTTTTTTTGAAGTTTATTTTATCTTTTTATAAAGCAGGTTCTTATTAGTCATCCATTTTATATACATCAGTGTATACATGTCAATCCCAATCTCCCAATTCATCACACCCCCCACCCCCACCCCCACCCCCATCCCCAGCTGCTTTGCCCCCTTGGTGTCCATACGTTTGTTCTCTACATCTGTGTCTCTATTTCTGCCCTGCAAACTGGTTAATCTGTACCATTTTTCTAGGTTCCACATATATGCATTAATATACGATATTTGTTTTTCTCTTTCTGACTTACTTGACTCTGTATGACAGTGCCTAGATGCATCCACTTCTCTACAAAAGACCCAATTTCGTTCCTTTTTATAGCTGAGTAATAGTCCATTGTATATATGTACCACAACTTCTTTATCCGTTCATCTGTCTATGGGCATTTAGGTTGCTTCCATGACCTGGCTATTGTAAATAGTTCTGCAATGAACATTGGGGTATATGTGTCTTTTTGAATTATGGTTTTCTCTGGGTATATGCCCTGTAGTGGGATTGCTGGGTCATATGGTAATTCTATTTTTAGTTTTTTAAGGAACCTCCATACTGTTTTCCATACTGGCTGTACCAATTTACATTCTGACCAACAGTGCAATAGAGTTCCCTTTTCTCCACACCCTCTCCAGCATTTGTTGTTTGTAGATTTTCTGAAGATGTGCATTCTAACTGGTGTGAGGTGATACCTCATTGTACTTTTGATTTGCATTTCTCTAATAATTAGTGATGTTGAGCAGCTTTTCCTGTGCTTCTTGACCATCTATATGTCTTCTGGGAGAAATGTCTATTTAGGTCTTCTGCCCATTTTTGGATTGGGTTGTTTGTTTTTTTAATATTGAGCTGCATGAGCTGTTTATATATTTTGGAGATTAATCTTTTTTCCATTGATTCATTTGCAAATATTTTTTCCCCATTCTGAGGGTTGTCTTTTCATCTTGTTTGTAGTTTCCTTTGCTTTGAAAAAGCTTTGAAGTTTCATTAGGTCCCATTTGTTTATTTTTGTTTTTATTTCCATTACTCTAAGAAGTGGATCAAAAAAGATCTTACTGTGATTTATGTCAAAGAGTGTTCTTCCTATGTTTTCCTCTAAGAGTTTTATAGTGTCCAGTGTTACATTTAGGTCTCTAGTCCATTTTAAGTTTATTTTTGTGTATGGTGTTAGGTTGTGTTCTAATTTCATTCTTTTACATGTGGCTGTCCAGTTTTCCCAGCGCCACTTATTGAAGAGACTGTCTTTTCTCCATTGTAATCCTTGCCTCCTTTGTCATAGATTAGTTGACCATAGATGTGTGGCTTTATCTCTGGGCTTTCTATCCTGTTCCATTGATCTCTATTTCTGTTTTTGTGCCAGTACCATATTGTCTTGATTACTGTAGCTTTGTAGTATAATCTGAAGTCAGGGAGTCTGATTGCTCCAGCTCCGTTTTTTGTTTGTTTGTTTTTTTTGTTGTTGTTTTTTGGGTTTTTTTTTCCAGCTCCGTTTTTTCCCTCAAGATTGCTTTGGCTATTTGGGGTCTTTTGTGTCTCCATACAAATTTGAGAGTTTCTTGCTCTAGTTCTGTAAAAAATGTCATTGGTGATTTGATAGGGATTGCATTGAATCTATTGATTGTTTTGGGTAGTATAGTCATTTTCACAATATTGATTCTTCCAATCCAAGAACATGACATATCTCTCCATCTGTTTGTATTGTATTTAATTTCTTTCATCAGTGTCTTATAGTTTTCTGCATAGAGGTCTTCTGTCTCCCTAGGTAGGTTTATTCCTAGGTATTTTATTCTTTTGTTGCAGTGGTAAATGGGAGTGTTTACTTAATTTCTCTGTCAGACTTTTCATCATTAGTGTATAGGAGTGCAAGATATTTCTGTGCATTAATTTTGTATCCAGCAACTTTACCAGATTCATTGATTAGCTCTCATATTTTTCTGGTGACATCTTTAGGATTCTCTATGTATAATATCATGTCATCTGCAAACAGTGACAGTTTTACTTCTTCCTTTCCAATTTGTATTCCTTTTATTTCTTTTTCTTCTCTGATTGCCATGGCTAGGACTTCCAAAACTATGTTGAATAATAGTGACGAGAGTGGACATCCTTGTCTTGTTCCTGATCTTAGAGGAAATGCTTTCAGTTTTTCACCATTGAGAATGATGTTTGCTGTAGGTTTGTCATATATGGCCTTTATTATGTTGAGGTAGGTTCCCTCTATGCCCACTTTCTGGAGAGTTTTTATCATAAATGAGTGTTGAATTTTGTCAAAAGCTTTTTCTGCATCTATTGAGATGATCATAAGGTTTTTCTTCTTCAGTTTGTTATATGGTGTATCACATTGATTTATTTGCATATATTGAAGAAACCTTGCATTCTGGGATAAATCCCACTTGATCATGGTGTATGATCCTTTTAATGTGTTGCTGGATTCTGTTTGCTAGTATTGTGTTGAAGACTTTTGGATCTATATTTATCAGTGATATTGGTCAGTAATATTCTTTTTTTCAAGTATCTTTGTCTGGTTTTGGTATCAGGGTAATGGTGGCCTTATAGAATGAGTTTGGGAGTGTTCCTCCCTCTGCAATTTTTTGGAAGAGTTTGAGAAGGATGGGTGTTAGCTCTTCTCTAAATGTTTGATAGAATTCACCTGTGAAGCCATCTGGTCCTGGGCTTTGGTTTGTTGGAAGATTTTTAATCACAGTTTCAATTTCATTACTTGTGATTGGTCTGTTCATATTTTCTATTTCTTCCTGGTTCAGTCTTGGAAGGCTTTACCTTTCTAAGAATTTGTACTTTTATTTGTGGTTGTCCATTTTATTGGCATAGTGTTGCTTGTAGTAGTCTCTTAGGATGCTTTGTATTTCTGTGGTGTCTGTTGTAACTTCTATTTCATTTCTGATTTTATTGATTTGAGTCCTCTCCCTCTTTTTCTTGATGAATCTGGCTAATGGTTTATCAATTTTGTTTATCTTCTCCAAGAACCAGCTTTTAGTTTTATTGATCTTTGCTATTGTTTTCTTTGTTTCTATTTCATTTATTTCTGCTCTGATCTTTATGATTTCTTTCCTTCTGCTAACTTTGGGTTTTGTTTGTTCTTCTTTCTCTAGTTCCATTAGGTGTAAGGTTAGATTGTTTATTTGAGATTTTTCTTGTTTCTTGATGTAGGCTTGTATAGCTATAAACTTCCCTCTTAAAACTGCTTTTGCTGCATCCTGTAGGTTTTGGATCATTGTGTTTTCATTGTTATTTGTCTCTAGGTATTTTTTGATTTCCTCAGTGATCTCTTGGTTATTTAATAACGTATTGTTTAGCCTCCATGTTTGTGCTTTTTACGTTTTTTTCCCTGTAATTGATTTCTAATCTCATAGTGTTGTGGTCAGAAAAGATGCTTGATATGATTTCAATTTTCTTAAATTTACTTAGGCTTGACTTGTGACCCACGATGTGATCTGTCCTGGAGAATGTTCCATGTGCCCTTGAGAAGAAAGTGTAATCTGCTGTTTTTGGATGGAATGTCCTATAAAGATCAATTAAATCTATCTGGTCTATTGTGTCATTTAAAGCTTATGTTTCCTTGTTAATTTTCTGTTTGGATGATATGTCCTTTAGTGTAATTGAGGTGTTAAGGTCCCCCACTGTTATTGTGTTACTGTCTATTTCCTCTTTTATAGCTGTTAGCAGTTGCCTTATGTATTGAGGTGCTCCTATGTTGGGTGCATAAATATTTACAATTGGTATATCTTCTTTTTGGATTGATCCCTTGATCATTATTTAGTGTCCTACCTTGTCTCTTGTGACATTCTTTATTTTAAAGTGTATTTTATTTGATACGAGTATTGCTACTCATATCAAGCTGTCTTTTGATTTCCATTGGCATGCAATATTTTTTTCCATCCCCTCACTTTCAGTCTGAATGTGTCCCTAGGTCTGAAGTGGATCTCTGGTAGTCAGCATGTATATGGGTCTTGTTTTTGTATCCATTCACCAAGCCTGTGTCTTTTGGTTGGAGCATTTAACCCATTCACGTTTAAGGTAATTATCAATACGTATGTTCCTATGACCGTTTTCTTAATTGTTTTGCATTTGTTTTTGTAGTTCCTTTTCTTCTCTTGTGTTTCCCACTTAGAGAAGTTCCTTTAGCATTTGTTGTAGAGCTGGTTTGGTGGTGCTGAATTCTCTTAGCTTTTGCTTTTCTGTAAAGCTTTTGATTTCTCCATCGAATCTGAATGAGATCCTTTCTTGGTAGAGTAATCTTGGTTGTATTTTCTTCCCTTTCAGCACTTTAAGTATATCATGCCACTCCCTTCTGGCTCGTAGAGTTTCTGCTGAGAAATCAGCTGTTAACCTTATGGGAGTTCCCTTGTATATTATTTGTCATTTTTCCCTTGCTGCTTTCAACAATTTTTCTTTGTTTTTAATTTTTGCCAATTTGATTGCTATGTGTCTCAGCATGTTTCTCTTTGGGTTTGTCCTGCGTGGGACTCTCTGCACTTCCTGGACTTGGGCGGCTATTTCCTTTCCCATGTTAGGGAAGTTTTCGACTATAATCTCTTCAAATATTTTCTCAGGTCCTTTCTCTCTCTCCCCTCCTTCTGGGACACCTAAAATGTGAATGTTGTTGTGTTTAATGCTGTCCCAGAGGTCTCTTAGGCTGTCTTCATTTCTTTTTGTTCTTTTTTCTTTATTCTGTTCCACAGCAGTGAATTCCACCATTCTGTCTTCCAGGTCACTTATCCATTCTTCTGCCTCAATTATTCTGCTCTTGATTCCTTTAATGTATTTTTCATTTCAGTTATTGTAATGTTCATCTTTGTTTGTTTGTTCTTTAATTCTTCTTGATCTTTGTTAAAAATTTCTTGCATCATCTCGATCTTTGCCTCCATTCTTTTTCTGAGGTCCTGGATCATCTTCACTATCATTATTCTGAATTCTTTTTCTAGAAGGTTGCATAACTCCTCTTCATTTAGCTGTTTTTCTGGGGTTTTATCTTGTTCTTTCATCTGGTACATAGCCCTCTGCCTTTTCATCTTGTCTATCTTTCTGTTAAAGTGGGTTTTGTTCCACAGGCTGCAGGATTGTAGTTCTTCTTACTTCTGTTGTCTGCCCTCTGAAATGTATGCTTTTAATATGTATATGAATATAAGATGGATTGTAATATTAGTAAAAGATGTAAATAAGTTTGATAAAATGAAAACACCTTCCAGTTGTTAGTGTCTTTGTGTCAGTGTTTTAACACTTGGTGACTTTAATGTTTCATGTATGAAAATGGGATGATAAACATGTTTATAAAAATACGTTTTGTAAATGGTATATATGTGCCTCATAGTAACCCCAAGGGCATAATGTATAATTCATTGTAAGATGGATTCAGTGCAAATGAATTGATTGAAATTGCCATAAGTGTCTCATGTTAGCACTAGTTCACTCCTAACTTTACTGATAGAATTATCTTGGTAAAGATCCAAGACAGCAATGTTGAAGTGATATGCTGGACCAAGGGATTTATCTTTCCCTTTGTGACAAATGAATACTCATTTTGTATTTCTTTAACATTGAGGCAATTGATAGTGATGATTAAGAATGTGGGTTATAGAAACAGGCATATTGATTATCTTGTTCTGCCTTTTAGAAGCCATGTGATTCCAGGAACTTATCTTAGCATCATTAAGGCTGAATTTCCTCATTCTTAGAAGGGAAGTGATAATATTTAATTAAAAGGATTCATGGTGATTGTTCTATGCCAGGTAACTCTGCCATTATTATTATAGCTTCTAAGACTGTTCTTTAAATGTATTATACTATAAATATTTTCACACAACAAAGTTTCATTACATTTTATTCTTAGATTATTTTTTCTGAAAGTTTCCTTTAACATATTCCAAATATTTACTGTTAGGACTTTAATATAATTTCGTAGTATATTAAATAGTATTTTAATGAGGTAGATCACAACAAAGCCTGGTTCAAAGCTAAGGTTGAATGATAGCCAAGGGTTAGGTTGTTTTCACTTTAGTTAAGTACAAAGGAAGCAACAAGTTAATTGGAAGAATACACAGAAGGAATGGCTTACTTATATTAATATAAAAGTAAATGTATGATCTTCCCTTGAGAAGCACTGCATCCCAGGAAGTAGGAGGAGGGACCTATAAGGTCAGGGTAGCTCAGAACTATCAAATTACTACATTTTCTGTCATTTGATTACAGTAAAGCCATGTAGAGGCAGGGACGTCATTATTTAAGAATCCCTTCTGTAACAATATAAGGAATATTTCTAGACCTTTGCTGTATATTTCTGATTCTATTTTTTATTGCAGCATTGGTCCTACAGCAGATCTGCTTAAGTCTACCCTATGCAGAGGTATTCAGATTTACTTACAATTAATTTCATGTTTTATTTTTTATTTCATTAATTTTGGACTAATAGAAGTGAATTACTTTGGCTTTTTAAATTTTCTCAGGAATGACCAAATAGATTGTTGAGTTAAAACCACATTTTTCGTGCCCACATAAAGGGCATAAAAATACCTAAGTTTCTCATTTCCCTTTGGAAAACGTTATGTCCACAAGCATGTCTGGTGTTTTGACACTAGCATCAGTGAGCATCCGTTCAGAAAGGTGCACAGGAGGAGCATGAAAGTGTCATAATTTTTACTGTAGCTGAGATGGAGAATAAAGTGTATGCTTTTGAGATATGCTTATGAGTTACAATTAACAACATATGTGTGTTTGGAAGTGAGGTGAGAGAGTATTAGGAATCAAGAATGGCTCTCAGATTTTCAGCTCAAACAGATGTGTAAGTGGGAGTATCTTTTGTGGAAAGGAAGAACACAGGACCACATGAACATTGTAAGAGATAGTGGAGGAGGAATTTCAAACTTCTTTTGAATTTTTGGCACATTTAATAAGCAGATGGTATATAGGAAGGGAGTTCTGCACTAGAGATGAAAACTTGGGGGTCATTTGCTTCACTGGTAAAATCATTTACTGGAATGGAACAGAGGCCTGGGGGGGGCATGGGGTGGGGGAGATGAGCTTCAGTACATTGACAAGAGTGCCTAGGATAGAATCTAAGTGTTTTCAAAATTTAAAGAAACTAGAGAAAGAAGAGCTACTAAAAGAGACTAAAAAGTGACAGTCACAGGTAGAGGAGAAAACCAGGAGAGTGTGTTTTCTGGCAATCCAAGAGAATAGACTCTAGTAAGAGAGATTGTTAAAGGTTCTGAAAAGTATTGAAAGGGCAAGGAAAGGGAAGATTGAAGACTAAGGCACCTCTGAGAGACAGTGAGATGTTTGTTGGTCATGGAATCCACATTCAAGTGTTTGAGCAGTAAGTGGGAGTTAAGGACAATCTTCTTGAAAGAAGTTTGATATTTAAGGAGAGGAAGGAGAGATAGCTGGAAGAAACCAATTTTTTTGTCATATATTTTTGTTTGTTTTGGGTATTTTGGTGTTGGGAGAGAATTTGTAGATTGAGAGAGGAAACATATTCTTGGCTGAGTACAGTTGTTGATATTTGGGACTGTGTTAAGGAAACATTTTATAACTGATGTTCTCATAACATTTTCATCATTTCTGTTAGTTACCTACCTTACAGCCTTAATGAATTAAGAATTGTGAAGATGTACTTCATCTTTGGAGAAGGACTTATAGTTAAGCTTCCTTAGCAATTTGGAGTCTGTTGAAATATGTTTATAAATGCCAGACAGGATTGGAGGTGAAGTTTTTTAAAACTGAAAAAAAAATCCTATTCTGAAGAGATCATGTTTTCTGAAACTACCATTTTGAAAGCAGCTCATTGCTTTCATCTCTTTTAACTCATCCAACTATCAAGATTAGTTATTTTTTACTGAGATAACTCTGAGTACCAATAAATTTTTAAAATTCAATCATGTGGCTATCACTGAGTTCTTACTGAATGCACAGTTTCAAAAAAAATTGGCAACCTAGCAAATGTTAAAACAGAATTGCACAGTTAAAGGATCTCAGAATCAAATTTTAGTTGATTTTAGTTGATGAAATCAACTACACTAAACACCCCATCAATATTTGGGCCCCTGGACAATATATATGTGTTTTTTCTCCCCATGAGTGTTTCTCAGGTAAAAATATAATTTCATTTAATTAAGTTAGAATGTTATTAGAAAGAAATCTCTGGAGAAAATGTTAGATTTGTTTATGTTGCACTTTTTCTGTATATATTTTTATGTTTGACAGTTCCAGTGTATTTCAGAAATTCTACTTATTAAAAAAAAAGACATGGAGCAACTGTGAGGGAAATTTTTATAGAAAAAATAGCTTTCAAACTTGTAACTATAGATGCATGGTCAAGTAGCCCTGCTTATGTATTACTACAGATTCTTTTTGATCTTCTATTCCTTATTGCCTTACACTACAAAGTTATAATCTTATTAAGAATGGTCAGGCTATTTTTATATTGTCTTTAGGATTAAAAAGAATTATTAAGGTAGAAGATCACCCACAATTTACATTAACCAGATCTATTTGCTCAATAATTGACCTGCATTTTGAAAAAATAACATATTTGATTCAGGATTTAGTTTGGTTGAAAATTCAAATTCTAGTTATATTATTACAATTCTAATTTCTGTTAACAGTGCAAAAAGAAAATCAACTCTCATGCATATTTTCATATTAATGTCCTTATTAATACAGGTTTCCAAAACGTATTCATTGTCATTCTGGGGCTGACACTTGATTATTTTCCTTGATGCTGTTTGACTTGGTTGGAGGTAAAATTAGAGAAGAAAATATTAGGCTGAATTCAAGAAATTCGGGTGCCAACAAAGTTAATAAAATTATATGATTTATTATGGCATATTTTAATATATAAATCATGTGATATATTATGTATTTGTTCCTTCAGAATGGGGGGTTGGTTGAATATGTATTAATGAGCCTCTTCTAATAATGACAAATGCTGATCAAATATATTTTTAACATGTGTAGGAATCTGATTCTAGATCATGTAACAGAATTGTGATGATAGGTGGACTTATTCTCAGGTATGTGAAGTGAGAAGTAAAAAAATAATAACAATAATGCTTCTGAGATGAAGGATGATGATCTACAATTTATTATGCCTCAGTAGTGCACACAAATCTTTTTCTCACAGGAGGTCCCGGGAGTGATAATGAAGGGAATCCATATCTGTGTTCATCATTCATTCTTGAAAATTGACTAGAGGTTCCTAAGTGCCCATTTTTGGGTGGAGCATTTTGGGATTATTTAAAAGCACACAGGTTGAGAAAACTTTCAACAAATGATTACTCTTTGGTAGAAAAAGTATATATTATATATTTGATCAGATTGAGACTGAGAGAGATATCTGCTCTGAATATGAGTTGTTTCCCTCAAACTGTATTTTCAAGTCTTACAACTACTAATGGTTGGAGTTCACATTTTCTCTCTAACAGCAGAAGTGACTGATTGTAAAATTGTCCCAACTTGTTCTAACTATTCAAAGGGAGAATTTTGGCTTGAGCAAACTGACCATATCATCAACTTTCTTGTCTACCATATCCCCTTCTTTTCTTTTCCTCTTTCTGTGACCCAGACACATTTTGATAATATCTGTTCTTTTATATGCTTTGTGCATGCCAGTCTTAGTTACTACTGTGTTGCCAGTTCCTGTAGCTTTGCCTGGCACACTGTAACACTCAATATTGAGTAAATAAATGTACAGCACTGCTTCTTCAGATAACGTATCTCTGGATTAAGAGATGAGAGTTTTGAAAATGAAATGATAATACTATGTAAACATAGTGTCCAGTAAACATACTGGACATACAGAAGACTGGATTCTCACTATAATTTTATTGAAGTGTGTTTGCTGAGCTTACGATTTCTTATTGACTACGTTGGCATTTATCATAACACAGAGTGGGAGACCCACTTATTCTGTAGGATAATGGGAGAAAAGAGAGGACAGTGGGGACCTGAGATATTATGCAGGAGGAGTGTTGGGTAATTGAAGACAAGTCGAGTTGCAGTTTAAGTATTGGAGGGGGCAGTGTGGGGATATAGCATTTTGGTCATTAGTAAGCAGTGATTAATTGCTTCACTTTTGCATACCAATTCAACACTAGGTATTGCAGCATTCACATATTTTCATTGCTTGAAAGTCCCTTATGAACTTCCCCAGAACTGTCATTCATTAATTCATTCAGAATTGTGTGAAAATTACAGAGGGAATCAATGAAGTTAGATTAGATTTTATATTTCTTTTATTTTCACCTATCAGTTTAAGTAGAGACAAATCTAGGAAGATGTTACTAAGAGAGAATGTTGATTAAAAACTCGATTAAGATTGCAGCATTCTCTGACTGTTCTAGAATCTAACAGCTTGCCGAACATGCTAGAGCAAGAGACTCTGTGGTCAAATAACTTACAAATAATATTCCACCTTAACAATGTGCAGAGTATTTCCCAGTGTAATTTATGCTTTTATTTTTTTACTAAGGCCATACTTGTATCAGTTTTTATCATCTAGATCAGAAAGAAAAATATTGTTTCTCAGGCTGTCAGTGTTAGTATTTTCTAATACAATTTGTTTGTTTTTCAATCCCTTAAATTCTCTTTAGGGCTGAATCAACATAAAAGTGAACATGAGTATAGTTAAAGGCATATGTGTCTTGGAAAGTATCCCTGCTTCTATGTTTCTACATGTTTCCATTAACTGCAGAATTATCCAGTCATATCACTTTTCGTCTGGAGTGGAACTTGGCCTTGTTCCAAAATATGTGACGTTATAATCTGTTGCTCTAGAAAGTATGAAGCTCTTCTTAATGAAGCTACAAAGCAGTTATAAATTCCTTCAGTCCAGCAGGATATGGAGTTGAAGGAAGACTATACATTTTGGAGAGATTTGAATAATTGCCAAGAAATAAATCAGCTGTCCATAATCCTTTAAGATCCAGGTGCTGGTGGTGGCTCTAAGAGGTGGCAGTTGGAGCTACAAGATGAAACTGCCTGGGCTATTGACTTGTTGACACAGTGCAAGTGAACAAAATGCCTGCCTCTCTTCCACACTTTTTAACTCATTTCAATCTGCTCTGCCATGTGAAGAAGAAGCCTGCTCGGCTTCTAAGTAACTCAGACTCTGTATTCCCTCTGTGTGTCGGGTTTTGTTTGGAAAAGCCTGGCAGTGGTACTTTCTGCTTTGAATGAATGGCAGCTTTCCTTCAACACACTGGTCTATGACTGCTTTTGGAGGAAAAGGCAAGAGGCAGAGAAGGACAGAATAAATTTATTTACAAATTTGGGGGACAAGTTTGTCTCCCCATGTTTTGCTCTTTGAAATGAGCTACGATAGTGATTATTGAGTCAAGAGAAACCAGTATAAATCAAAAAGTCAAATAATATAAGTCTCAGTTATGGTAGACATTGGTGATTTGTCTTATTTCATCTGAAAATGCATTTAGAGTCTGGTACAGAAAGTGCCAAGTAATACTTGCTGAAACTGGGGTTCTAGGAGGACTGTAAATCTGTATAAAATTCAGAATTATGATTTTAGAATTAGAGATAACTGAGGGCATTTTAAATCCAGCAAAATATTATGTTAAGGATTTCTTCATAAGTCCTCAATGTAGCAGAGTGATGAAGGTGATTCATAAAACTCTTTTTTCTTCGTCACCTAATTCTAACAATGAAAGCTTTTAATGACCAAAGTAATTCCACCATTTACCTATTAAATAGCTCTGTGTGTGTTTATATGTGCATTTATATAAATAAACATATTTAAAAATATATATTAAAATAAATATGTGTCTATATTTGTTTATATTTATATAGATACATATATACATATATTTCTCTCTTATATATATATATATAATATATATGCATATATATATGAAACCTGTGTTTAGTAATAGGCTTTAGGCTCAAGAAATCTAAGATATTTTCTTGGTAATCTTTCCTGGGTTTTTTTATTAAAGTCAGGAGACAACACAAAACTGGATCAATTTTATTTTATGCACTAATAAAAAAAAGTCCCCAATCTTCAGAAATTTATATAAAAGTACAATTCATAGTAGGCACTATCCTACAATATGTGATCCCTAAGTACCTCTGGTGGATATAGCTTAAGGTTATATTGAGATTTTTAAAACATTTTCTTGTATATTTTTTGAAATGCTTTCCTCAACCTCTCTGGTTTTAAGTATGTCAACTAATTAATCAGAGTGCTTGTAGCTTTAGTGAGAGTTTCATCATTACTTTTTTTTCTGTAATGAAATAATGTGTAATTTTACATATAAAAAGTTCTATAAGGTTTTCAAACATATTGAAAACAAGTTTTGATTGTTCAGAATCTTCAACCTTATTAAATTCCTGTTTATGCATAGATAGATATAATTTGGTGTCTAACTGAATATATTAAATACATCAGGAGTTAATCCAGTGTGGAAGGCAGATTTCTAAAATAGCTCCATGACCCTGCCACCTGGTGTTATGTCGTGCATCATCCTCTCCCCTTGAATGTGGAAGCAACCTGTAACTTGCTATAACCAATGGAATATGGCAAAGGTTGTGGGATACCAAGCTTGTGATTACATCACAAGAGAGCTGTAAGATTTTGTTTTCCTAGTACACATGGACGACTTCTCCTGCTGTCCTTGAATAAGTAAACAGCCATGTTGTAAACTAAGAGGAAGGTCATGAGACAGAACGATGAGCAGCCTCTAGCACCTGAAGACAACCACAAGCCAGTGGTCAGTAAGAGGTAAAGCTAGGTCCTGGTTCCTCAGTCACAGTCACAACCAAATGCAATCACCTGAATGAGTTTGGAAATGGATTCTTTCCTAATCAAGGCTCCAGAATAGAACTCAGCCCAGCCATCACAACCTTGATTACAGCTTTGTGGAGTCCTGACTTGAATCTGTGACCCACAAAACTATGAGATAGTAAATGTGTGTTATTTTAAGCTGCTAATTTGTGGTGATTTGTTGCACAATAATGCAACTAATACATCCAGCAGATAAGAATTAGAATTGAGAAGAGGTAGCATAAGTGATACTTTTTTAAATATTTAAACTAATTAAACTATTTTGTAAGGTCTAAATTTCTCTCTTTAGGAAAAAAAAGTGTCCCTAAGGCAACTATGAAATAGCTAAAGATTAAGCATGGGATTTAGAAAATATTTTATAACAATTATTATCTATATTTCTTCTTAGTTTTATTTCCCTAGGTCAAAAGATTTTAGATTATATGAAAGATACAAATAATTTGACTTTTTAATGTTTAATCTCATCCAAACTTTAAAATAGTTCCCGTATTTCAAAATCTGTCAGATAAATTTCTCATTGTAAATTCAATACTCTTTAAGAATTAAATTTTTAAAAATGGTGTGAATAGTTCAGCATCTTCACATATTTTACTTAGTCACATTGTATATGTACGGACACAACTATATGTTTATAAAATGATTTATTCCTCTCACATTGCCCTCAAACTACTGTATGATATCCCCAAACTGCTCTTCTAAATAATAGTCTGCCTGTTTTGATACCTCAGCACAGCTAAGTATTAAATGAAGATTATGCTATCCCTTATTTCCCAAACTGTCACTATAAAACAGGCAAGTGCTGGGTTAAAAAATATATATATGGCAAAAAAAAAACCTGTGTTAACTATAGCTGCCTTGAATCCTGACAATGCAGAGGTGTCAGAATCAAAACTAAAGTCGTTCTACATGAAATCACGACAGAGACTTATTAATGTGAATGCAGATGACTCTCCAGCCCCAGGTCCCTGATTGAGGTATTATTGCGTAGTTACACCCAACAGCTTTGAATCTCAACTCTAAATGACCACTGACAATAACAAGCCTAGAAAGGCTTGACCCCAGGCAAGTTGGTGAGACACTGCCTGTAATGAGCAAGGTTATTTTGATATGTTGAGAAAGCTTTTGCTCACTAAAGCTTTAATCTGGGTTAAAAAAAAATGCCTTCTCTACTTCTTTACTTCATGGTTCCTATTGACTCAAGGACTCCGTCCTCATTCTGGAAGGATAGACAAAAATCCTCTTAGGTCTTGCTTTCTCAATGAGATATATTTGAGAGTAATATATGGGTTAATATTGGTTTGCTTAACTTAAATCAGATACTCTGAAATTCTTCCTACCAGCAGACTGGAGTCTAAAGCCCATAAGAAACATTCTATTTAGTTAGTATTAATTTGCCAGAGATAGTGATTGGAGTAAGCAGCATTTTAAGTCTCTTGATAACAAGAGAAGTAGCTTTGTATTATAAGCCTACTGTTTGTAGGTATAATATAAACCTATTGTTAAAATAAGTCAAGGTTTCAAAAATTAACTACAGAAAATAAAATTTGTATTTTTGACCAGCTGTTTGCTTTTTATTGTTCATTAAATACCAGTGAACAGATGAACTGGCATGAGTACAAAAGTTTATGGTAATCTTCACAACTGTATGTAGGATGTAGCTGATTTTTCACATACAGCTAAAACATTATGTGTTTCTATTCCATTGCTCTGTAAAATTCATTTTTATGAAATACGTCACAAAATGCTCTAGAATTAGTTTTATGAAGGTTTAGAATAACACACAATATATACATTTTTGCACAAGCACAAACAAAAATACATGTTAAACATATTCAAATGCTTATCTATGAAAGGGGGGGAATGAGAATAAGAGGTGCTAAAAAAAGAATTTAAGAAATAAAAATACATTGAAAGAGACCTGGGGGTGGGGAGAAATCCACCACTGTCTCTGCAGTGATAGTCACCAAATTTATATTCTCCATGATATTGCCAGTATATGTTTGTATACAGTCTTTAAGACAGTATGAACACTATTTTTCTTCAGCTTTAAATATTTGCCATTTTGTCATGTTTTTTTTAATAATTTCATGATTAGTACTGTAAAGGCTGCATTACTGTCCTTAAAGTTATTTAATGTAGTTTACATATCCACTTCCCTGTTATTGATAGACTTTATACTTAATGATTCATTTCTTAACTGTATATATGATGCTTTTCCCTTTTATAAAATAAATGAAATCCTAAGCTTTCATGTTTAAATGTTTTTAAATGTTAAAAATGCTTTCAATGTTTAAAATCTTTCTAAAGCATCTAATGTAACCAATTTCTTCTTTAAAGTAAACCAGTTTCACATATGTGTCATTGACTGCTATGCTTTAAAGAATACATCTTCTTTGTTAGACTTTGTGCTACGCTCTTTATATATTGTATCATATTGTATCATATAACTCCACTCAAAAGCAGGATATCTAGCCCACTAATACCTCCATGAGATTTAAAAAGGCACCTTTGTGTGATTATGGACTGTGGATAGCACAGTATTGCCTTTGTGGGAAGAAAAGTGTGCCTCTTCTTCTAGATAGACACAGCCCCAAACCAGAACACAAGGGCTCACAAACTGACCACATTGAATTTTGCCTCAAATGACTCCTCTTCAGGCACCTTTACCCATGACCTTGGTAAAAGATAGTAAAATGGAAGCTCAGGAAGTTGTGTCAAACCAGGAATCAAAACCAAATCTCTTTAGCCTTTAAGACTCTTTTATTTTCCCTATTCCAAGGAAAGATTTTCATCACTATATGATTAACATTTAATGGGCACTTCCTCTATGCTTTATATGCACACAATATATGCAAGACATCCCATAAAGTAATGCCTTATATGCACATTCTATTTAATCTCTAATTACTAATCCTGTTACTATTTTACATATGAGAAAATTAAAGCTTAGAAATCAAGAAGCTTGGGGAAGATCAACTGACTGGTAGATGTCAGAATGGAGTTTCCAGTTCCTATGGTCAGTTTCAAAGCACAACTGCTTGACCACAGCATTGCGTGGCATCACTGTGAACCTTGTGAGCTGGGGTTGTGAACCAGGGGTCTTGCTGTACTACCGTGACATAGACTTAGCTTCAGTTGGCCGTTCCCAGGCCCACTCCGGATCTTTTGATTCAGAGTCTCCCCAGAAATCTTTATTTTAACAATCACCCTATAACCCTTAGGCAAATAAAAACTTAGAACACATGACATAACTGATTACAGGACCTCCTGGACAGAAATTCTATAGTGACATGATAAAAATCAAACTTTAAAGCTTTGCATTACAAGGGTTTGCTTTATCTGGAACTCATCTATGTATGTTGGCTTTTTCTTGTTTGCACCTATAACGTAATCATATCAAACTTTATGTTAAAAATGAAATACTAATACCTAAAAATTACCAAATATATACAACATTCCTTTACTATTTTAAGTATTTGTAAAAATATGTCACATTTAAATATTACAATAAGTGTGGCTACTTGTTATTACTATATTAATATCCAGATTAAAAATTAGAATCTCATAGAGGTTAAAGAATTAGTTCAAGGTCATATAACCATTAGATCTCAGGCACTTGCCTGCCAGCTCCAGCACTTAACATGCATGCTGATATGTCTCCCAAATTACAGACATGATCACAGAAGCATGAGAAAGCATAGTGTGTTTAGAAGAATAGCAAACTCTTTAGTAACATAATTCTCTGTGATATTTTCCTCACTATAAATAAGGATCCTGATTGAGACTTAAATAAGTCAGCTTATTTGCCTAGTTAGAACAAGCAGAGCCAGAAATCAGACCCATAGCCCCCAGCCTCTCTGTTTTAGGTTCTTGACACAGCCTAGTACCACTCAGTCCACTTTGCTGGAAATCCCCTCTTTTGAATGAGTTACATGTTTCCATGGTTGTGTTCTAATCCTGAGGTTCATCCTAAATCACAGTTAAACCGTGAGAATATATTTATCTGAAGTATAAACATTTTCTTTATCCTTTTTGGATTCTCCTGATAGTAACGGGTGCCTAATCCATAATGCTTCTTGTTTCCACGTAGATCTCTCCCTCAGTCTTAATTTTCACAGGCTCTCTTGTTCTCTAATTTGAGAGCTCTGTCTGGTCTTCTCTTGCTTGTCCTGGATTATTGTTTCTGGCCCTTTAAAATATGCCTCCTTCAATCTCTGTCCACCATGAGCTCCACCATTTTCTTAATATTTGTAATGAAAGGGGAAGTTTCGTATTCTGTATTATGGAAGGAGTATTTTATAGTGTTTAAAATCATTTTACTTCAAGGGCATATTAGGCAAACGAGGTATTGGAGCTGTATGTGTGTACTTTGTCAATAGAACAATTCATTAAACATTTACTTTATATGTGAGACTCTTGGCTACAGGTAGTAAGGAATACAAAGATAAATTAAATACGGCCCTGCTGTTATGGAACTTATATTATTAGAGATACTAAGATACACACCAAAAATCATCAAATGTCATCTGTGAGTTTATTTGATAATAATGAAAGATTAACTCCCTTAGACCAATGATTTCTATTCCTAGAAAGTTATGCTGATAAGTAGAATAGAATAAAATATATATCTACAAATATATTAAAATTAGAAACTACCTAAATGTCAAAATATAACTATTTTGATAAATAAATTGTATATATGTACATATGATGAAACATAATAACAATCATTTAAATCTAGATTTATTGACAGAAAGAATGTCCATGATATTTTGTTAAAAGAAAAAGGAAGTTGAAATGTAGTGTATAGAGCAAAAATCAATTTGGCTTTAAAATGTAAGTGGGGGAGAGAGATCTAAAGAAGTCTAGAGTATTATACACCATATTTTTAACAGAAATTATCTCAAGATTTTTTAGTGGCTTTTTCTCTTTTGTTTATTGTGTTTTTAAATTGGTCCCCTACAATTCACCTATACTTATCCTGTAGTATATAGGGTTTTTTGCATCTTATTAAATATATATTTTCCCAAAATCTAAATATGGAGATTTCTTTTAAAAAAGAAAGAAAGGCAGCTATTGTAATATACAAGAGTTCAATTGATGACGGTCTAATTTCTCATAGGACATGCATTCTAGCTATCATTCTGATGTGTCATCAAAATTATAATTGAACATCACCAGAAATGAGACCGACTTTGTCTTTAATAAAAATTAAGTTTAATAATTCCTATTGTTACTGGAACAGTCTTCATAATGCCAGATACTTTATTTAACCAACAATATCAATGTATAGATTATTCCATATGTGTGCTATTTCCTGAAGTGAAAAAAAGTCTTCTCAAACTAAATATACACAACTTTGTTTAAATGTTTATTGGTAAAGGCATCTTTATTAAAATATCAATGTTTAAACCTTTAAAACATCAGTTCTTACAACTATAAAATGCATCTGTCTCCTATAAATTCTCACCACTGTCCCCCAGTCTTTGTTTTGAAAGATGCAAATGCGTTCATTTGTTTGAGTTGTATATAAAACAAAGGCAATGAGGTTCTGACTGAAGGTTCTAAGGGTTCACCTATTATTTGTCTATGATTTACCCGCACACATTTTACTGCTTGACACTTATGACACATTGACTGACCCTGGATTATTTACACTTTCTTCAAAATTTTTCCCTGAACTTGCCAGATAAGTGACTTTTGTACTAAATGAGATGTTACTCTCTGAGAATGAATGTGTATAAATATGGCAACACTCTGGAGGCATATAGTGTTTTTTTTTTCTTAAATAGGATGAGTGTATTATGATAAATAATCCACCTTAGCTATGAGGAAGACATTGCTGGATTTTGTCTGTGTACTCTTCATTGTGTCACTTTTAACCAACTTCAGGCTGTTTACTCTGTCACAACCACCCTTCTGAAATTGCTTTCATTTTTCGATTCTTCCTTCTCAGAGCCTCAGATGAACATGTGGGCAAAATTTGATATGAACTTACATAAATCCTAGGCAAGAAATGGTATTCTTGATTTAGATAACAAATAACTGTTTTTTCACCGGTTTATGTGTTCATTTGCAAAATGTTGTTGTGAGGTTCTCATATATCACAATATTTAAGACATAGGCTGTATCTTTTCTTATAGTATGTTTCTGTATAACACCATCAATGAGTCATATGTTCCTATAAGAACCTAGAAAAAATTTTTTTAGCTTCTATAGAATGTGTGAAGTTTCCTTATGCCCAAAAGATATGAAGATGTGGAGGGTTTGAAATAAGAAGGTGGAATTAAAGGGGAGAGAGAGAGGGAGAAAGAAATATGAAAGGAGATTAAGAGATTATTTTGATTTATCAGTAATACTGTCACTGAATGTAAGCTGCTAAACTTCTTAGTACTGATGAAGTAAGACGGTAAAAACAACCACACAAAAGAGAACAGAGAATCACCAGACAGGCTGACAGGACACAGTACAATAAAGCAGCCAACACCGATGATCAGTGGGGCATCAATTTATCTAGCGGGAGGTAGCACCTGCTACTAATTGGTGCAAAGAGCTCCCCAATCGCTGTGTGGGTTAGTGCATTCAGCTCTTCCCTGCAAGTGCTGGAGCAGGACAGCTAATTGCTGTGGCTTCAGTGCCAGTGAATCAACATGCTGAGCTAATAGTGACAGATAGAGGGCAGGCAGATTCCTGCTAGCAGCTTAGAGTTAGCTGCTTGTGATAACTAAGGCAGCTGGCATATATCTCAGAACGGGGAGGATAGTATGCCTTCTGGGTTAATACGCTGAGGTGTTTTGTTTTGTTTTTTTAAATCTCTAGTAACATTTCCTTGATGATGTGAAACTGGATATTAATGCCTCCCAGAAACAAGAAGTATGGCGTGAGAACAAATCGTCTTGGACCTAGATTATGAGCATTGGTTTTGAAAGGAATGTGCAGGAGGCAGCCTTGTCAAGAAAACTTGCTGCATGATCTTCCATGCACTAAAGATGAAACTTTAAACCGGCAAGTAAGTTCTTTTATTTCCCCATGCCCCCCCTTGATCTTTCAAATTTAAGGCAGCAGTGAAGTACAGAGAAAGTTAAGACTTTGTTTCAGTACAGTGGGTCTCTGTCATGGTATCACTTTCTGTCATGCGTGTTCAAAGACTAGAGCAGTAATGATGTACACGTAATTATCTGCTAGAAGAATAAGCACAGCCCCTTGTCCCCTCAGCCTTCCGGATTACTGTGTGGTATTGTAATTTTGTTGAGAAGTCAATGTAATGTTTAGAAAGACACGTGCTTTTGAATTATGACTCTGTGTGGTTTGTCATTTTTAAAAATTATAATCCTCAGCTGCTTCTTTTACTTCTCTCTCCCTGACAAAATATAGGAAAAGGGTATCAGTACTGACATGGTATGTTCGGTTTTTGCATGTTCAAGTATGCCTGGGTGAGGTTTTGTTTTCTGTGTGATAGTTGCAGGAGGTTAGAGTTACTGGGTAAGTTACGTGGCTAACTGTTTCACAATTATATTTTGTGTTTTGTAGTCATATAGAGTATCCTGATGTTTACACATAGATAGTGTATTAGAATATCGGCTCCTTTACAAAAGTATCAGGAGCATTAACCATTTAGAATTTGAGTTCAGATGGACTTTATCCTTGTAATACAGAATTAGTGCTAGATGGTACTAACAGCTTTCCTGCTTCGTGGTATGGCCTTTACAGTAAAAACATAGTTTGGTAACTATACAGAAGGTGGACCTGAGTAGCAAGTCTCAGACCCAGTCTGCTGGTCCTCTAATGTGTGACTCTAGCATGCACAGATGGTCATCGATGTGATGGAGTTGTAGCATGGATGCAGAGACCCATTGTTAACTAGAGTATAATGTGACCGCCTCATGTAAGGTTAACTCCAGCTCCATACTCATTTGATTTCACAAATAGAGCTAATTGTCAAATCTGGTAACCCAATACTTAAGGCATAGAGTTATTGTGTTGCTTAACATCAGAGAAGCAAATACTTTGTGAAAGAAGCACATTTTAAACATAGAATGCTTCTTGTAGTTTTCACACCTAGTTTGAAACTTTTTATGCATGCTCGTGGGAACTTGTTTTTCACCGCAAATTGTTCCTCTATTAGTTTCTTTAGTTTTCTTTAGTTGTGGATAAGTGTGAGTCAGTGCATTGATCTGTACGTGTGAGTCTTCAAATTTCAGCAACTTGATCCCCCTTGACTGTGGGCTCATTCTCCTATGAAATAGAAGTGCAATTTAATGTGTGCCCAGTTGCACTGAGTGGGGGCATCCTAATCTCTCAGATGTTGCAGTGAGGTGCATGCGAAACAGGGAATGTGAATCTCCATCACTTTGCCACAAAAATGACCCCTAAACATTAACCATTCAGGGACTTAACCAGATCAGAGTGTGTGCTATCTTACTGTTAGCTGCTTGTGTGGAATATTATGGGGTAAAGTTTTGAGTATTCTTTAAAAAGAGGTTTCAAACCTTTCACTTTCTAAGAGATTTTTTAAATTATAATATATTCATTTATGAGATTATTTGATGAGCTCAGTGAGTGCCTGAACTATAAAAGTAGTTTAAAAATAAACACTAATAATTATAATTCTAAGAAGAAAAAGCTCAAGTTAAATGTCCATTACAGACTTTGTTTCTTAGTCTTTCCACATTTAAATTTTGCATAATATGCATTGGGCCTTTTCATCATCCAACTTTAAAGGCAGACAGGCAGACATAAATTGAAGCCCTTTGCAAAAATTCCCCAATGTTTTGGTACACAGCTCAAGTTTGAAGTTAAAAGGTAATTATTATTTTTCTTGTCAAAGGAAATCACGATTTTTCTTTGATCGCAAAATGTGTGTCAAGCAAGTGTACATTGAGTAATTAATGGTTCTTTTCTGTACCCACTTGATCATGTGGGCTTTTACTTACTGAATAATGAACCTTTACAATAATAGTACAAAGTAAAATTAAAAAAATAAAGGTAATCCCCTAAATGTGAATATTTTTAAGGATAGATCAGTATATTTCCTCTGTTGTAAATGTACAGATGTAATTTCAGACAATAGGAACTTTTGTTCCTACTTACATGTGTAAAAGAATACAAAACTTCTCTCGCAAACCAGCTGTTACCTCAACTTTTTTTCTAGCATTCTATACATTTACATTTTATTGTAGCCTTAACACTGGGGAGACGTATATGGTTTTAAGTTTTACTCAGGGTTCCAACCTAAGAATAAATTCAAGCTGGCAGAAATAATAATCTCAACAAAGAGACCACATACTTCCTAAATGGAGTGGATGTGTCTATTATCTAAAAGTTTAATTTTGCTTGAGATTCTAAGAGTTGGTTATAGTCATTTTATTTTTTTCTTTTTCCACTTTTTTAAGAGTTGTTCTTACTGTTGGGATCACTGGTGTCTTTGAACCATTTTGTCAGTCTCTGTAGCTTCCACATGCGTCCATGGGGAAGGCTATACAATTGTATAATATGGAAAAAATAGTGTTACTCAACCAGGGTGATTTTCCAAAACTATTTTTATTACTTTTAACTAAAACTTTGTTTGGATATAGATATGTTTTCTTTTGTAATGGGATTTTTATTTGTTATTAGTTTATAATATGGCAGACTGTTGATTCCCAACTAATGATGACATATGGGGCTTCATATATTAGTTTCATACTCAAATATCACTGGTTGCATGAGGAGATATTGGAAGGAACTGTGGGAATTCATTAGCGCTCTCAGTCAGTTCTGAGTGAGAAAAAGAGCTACTGTGAGTAATTTATGGCAAAATTATGTTCTCTTGGTAGAGTCTCCGTACAAATTCCAAAGGTTCAAAGCACTCAGACACTGAATTAATGTGTAACTTTTATTTGAATTGAATACTAGAGCCACTTAGATTGAAATGGTGATGGGACCAGAGAATATACACAGAAATTCAAAATGTAACCATTACTTCCTTGCACATATGAGTGTGTGAGGGGAGGAAGAATGAGGAGGTAGTTTTGAATGTGAGTATGAACAGTATGGACTTGAAGTAGAATCGCCACCTGCGATGTATAAACAGTGCCGGATTTTCAGGACTGTTAAATGAATGTGATTTGGTCTCAGCCTGCAAATAAGTCAGGCACTAATGAGCAGGATAGTCTCTCTCTCCCTCTCTTTATTAATTGATATAAGGAGCACAGAAACCTCAGATTCTAGTACAAAGACAACAATAATTTTCCTTGGAAGCCTTGGCACATTCCCTAAACGTCTGTAAAACTTAGCCTATCAGAATTTTTGTAAGGATCAGCCAAGGTAATGGATAAGAAACCTCTGTGTTGCTAAATAATCTAAATTAATCAATTAACTGTTAAAGATTCTGATTTCTACCAATTCCTCAAGATGATCATGTCTGTGTGTGTGTATATATCTATCAACAAGCAATAACAGCAGTGAGATAATTTCCACTTTAAAGAGTAAAATTTTCTACCTGAGCAATGTAATGGACAGATTTCCTTTTAGCTCACAAGCTGCCTATAGGTTGTACTCAACCTTGAATATCAGATCATGGTTATTGAAGCTATAAATGTAAAAGGTAAAAGCAGTCATTATTTCAAGAACCTAAAGAAACTAAAGCATTTCTTTCTTTCGGACTGGCAAATGGAAAAATTCAAAGCTTGTTTATTGTGCTTCTTGATGGATGAGAAATTGACAGCAGGTATAAATTTCTTTATGGCTTTTAGAGTGTAAGCAGTCGCAGGCCATGGCAGATGTGTAGTTCCTATTACTTTGAAAAGTCATTCATTCTAACGCTTAGTGGAAGGGCGGGTTTCAGACAGAATTAAGTAGTTTCCTGAAAGGGGGAGGACAGCGATGTGTGCGATGAAGTGCATCATTCAGAGGGGAGCCCAGCTAATGAATGCTCTCCCTGTTATTTTCATGGAGGTGTCAGAATGAGCCTTTTCTGATTCTGCATCACTGAATCCTTATGGAAATGCAAATTGTTTATCCAGGGACAGTGACTTTCCTTTTTGCTTTATCATTTAAGGGACTGATTTTGTCAACTTTGCAGTGCATCACTGGAATCCAGAGAAGGTTCATTAAAACTGAATGAGAGGTTGTTATTTCTTTAGAACCTTAAGTCACTGTCTGAGAGACAGAGACACAGAGAAGTCACCAAGAGATACAGAGGTGCACACACACAAAGAGAGACACAGAGATAGCTACATGAAAAACAGAAACAGAGACTCACTAAAAGTGAGATAAAGTAAGTTAGAGGCACAGAGTGAAAGATGGGCAAAAAAAGAATGGGGACTGAGAGAAACTGAAATACACAGTGAGGAAAGAACAGAGAGAGAGGTGGAGAGAGAGAGAGGGGTAGAGGTAGACACAATGAAGGAGCAAGACGGAGAGAAATGGACAGAAAAAGACAAACTGAAAGACAAATGGTAAAAAAAAAAAGAAAGATGTATAGTGAAAGGAGAATAGAAGCAAAAGTCTAAAAACAGAGGCAGAAAGGGAGATTGAGACAGGCAGACAGAGAAAAAGAGACAGACAGTGAGAGAGAAAAACTGAAAGAAAAACAGCCTTTGATCCAGAGATGGAGAAATGAGACAGACAGGACGAATGGTGAGGAGAGCAGATGGAACTGAGCTTTAATTCTGCTCCAGTCCCTTACTAGTGATGAGCTTGTTGTCTCACTACTCAGGCTTGTCTGTAAAAGGCTGACAAAAAGACGTAATTCACATATGTAAAGCATCCTAGCACAGGACCTGCAACCAAGGAATGTCTCAGTAAATGGAGATTGATATTTATCACCATCATCACCATTTAGGTAGAATTTGGACAGTTTTAAAGGCTTTGGAGTCAGAGCTCAAGTCAAATCCTTGCTTATTCTTATTCTGCAGATAAATAGTTTAACGTTGATAAGCTACAGTTGCTTCACCTGTAAAACTCCGATATTATTTTCTACCTCATAGTCTTGCACTGTGAATTAAATGAAAAGAGCATATTTCATTTGCGGCTTTGCTTTGCACAACGTATTTTAGCAGTTCCACTAACTAGCTCAGTGCCCAGAATTTAGTAAGTACTCAGTAAATATTTAATCAACGAATGCATATTTGCTCTGAATATTACTTTCCAGTGTAAGGAAAAGCTGAAATGATGTTTTGGAGTTTCAGTATGAAACACTGCAATAAAGTAGTTTCCTCCTATCTGCTTTGCAGAGACTGGTGGTATTGATTTGCATAATTGCTATAGTAGAGGTCTCTCTGTGTCCATTCTACTTTCTTAAGAACAATTAAACTAATAGTCGTGACAGTGAACATTCGTCTCGTCCTGGTGATGGCTTTTGGTATGTATGTATGTATTTACTTATTTATTTATATTTCAAGGACTAGGAGAAAAGTGGTAGGAACTTAGGAAAAAAGTGAGTGAATGTTTGTATTAAGAGTAAAGATGGGCTAGGGGCAAGAGAAGGGGACACAATTTAGAAAAAGGCATAAAACTGAGAAGTGAGAAGGAGAATTTTGTAAAAATGAGATAAACATGTGCTTACTTTTCTGAATTCAAGAAGAGATGGGGAAAGGAGCATGAAAAAGAATATCTATGATTTAAACATGAAAATGTATACTCTAAAAGCACTAAAGTTATTCCTAGCTATAGGGTAGATTATCAGAAAATTAAGCAGTTGGCCAGAAAATAATTGAAGTGCTTAAACTTTTAATTTCCATTTTATGTTTTCTCTTAACTTTTCTTTAATTCTTGAATTTTTAAATATTGAGCTCTCTTCTCTAAATAAAATTCTTATGCATGACTATTTTTGGAGGAAAGCAGTCTGAGAATGTATGCAGGAGTTTGATTTCACTGCTTTTTCTCTGTTTCTTTGATGTGATGTTAAATTTGTTTGATAAATAAATGAAAAAAACAGTAAATATTGAGTGCCTACTGTGTTCCAGGAACTATTCCTGGTGGTTTTGTCATCCGTTTAACCTGCAAGGTAGATGATGTAGAACAGATTTTCCCTCCCTGTTTAAACAGATTTTATTTCTGAATATCTCTGCATGAATGCCTTCATGTAAGCCTCGTTGACAGTCTGTTAAACAGCCTTACTTTGTGATACTGTGAGCATGGACCAGAGTGCTCTGTTTTGGAACATTAGCTATTGTTACATTGGTGTGCTAATACTGTATAGAAAGTGATAGCAAGAATTTTAGACATCTTTATAAGGTTTATTGAGAAATTTTCACTCAGGATATACTGAGTTCTGAATAGTATACATTATATAAATTCTTATTTTGTAATCATAAATCGGGGTTTAGAATAGAATAAAATTCAACAGAGCTTCAGGTAATAAGGCTTCACTTTACTGTAGTTGAAAATAATTTTTTCAAATGATCGTAACTTCAGTGGAAAATACTGTGTGAATGAGAAAGCACTAAAGCAAAGAGCATTTCTAGTATTTATGGAGAATTATACATACTTTGTAAGCAGCTGCCATTTGGATGTAGATTACTTTTCCTTCTCAGTTTTTCATACACACACACACATGTGTGTATGTATGTTTATGTACACATACATAAATCAAAGCAATTTCTTAGAGCTCATGTTTATTTTAATCAAAGCTGTAGGTGTGCATGGTTAAAAAATCAAATTGTGTATATAGTTAATATTAGTTCCTGCTTCTGTAGTTAAGTCTCTTTACACAACTTTGTTCAACCCTCTATTTTGGGGGTGTTTCTTCTTTATTTATATCTACATTTCTAAATAGTATCCTTATGATTCTATCTCTTCATTGATTATTTATCTCCTATTATAGTACTTAAATATTTGGCTGCTTTATACCATCACCATCTTTTTTCACCATCGTTTTTATCCTCTATTAAAACGTTTTTATCCTCTATAAAAAAATAGAGTAATAGAGTAATAGATCAATATTATAAATTCTAGTTACTTTAATATGCTAATGATATACCAACAATAGGCTGTGATTTTATTGTCCAATTTTTGTCTTTCCATAGTAAATACATTGCATTTTTGTGCTTACTTTTCTGAATCTATCTTTATTTTTTTGCAAAATATTCCACAGATCATGCCAGTCAATAAATCTTTCCAAGTCTTCAGAAACATTGGTCTCTTGGTTCCATTTTTTTTCCCGAGATGGCAGCCCTCCTTTCAATTATATTCAGACACAGACTTATACTGCTGCATTGCCTCTGAGTGGGGTATAAGATCACACTGTGATCCCACAGCCACCCAGATATGGGGCTGGGGGAAGTAGAGGTCAATCTCACACCAACTTGTTGTAGGCTCAGGATGGAGGCTCAGCTCCGTGGAGCCCTGCTGATTGTGGGTTGGGCAGGGAGGTGGGAGAGTGAAGTCTACAGGTTACAAGCTCAGCCTAGCACTGCCTCCCTAATTAAGTCTGCCTGGTTCTGGTTCAGAGTGGAGGCTTACCTGGCTTACCTGGTGGAGGATCCCTCTGGCAGCATGCTGGGGGTGAAACTGGAGGAATCAGAGCACTTCCAGCTTCTGTCTGATGGTGAATAGAAGATGAGCTCCTCACTCCACCAGGACTCAACCTGGCTAACACTACTGTATTAGTCAAGGTTCTCTAGAGAAGCAGAACCATGGAAGATATATGTATCTTCTATTGAGAGAGAAAGAAAGATTACATATATATATATAATAGATATTATAAATATATAAAGATAATATAAAGATATTTTATTTATATATACATGGAATTAGCTCATGCCATTATGGAGCCTGAGAAATCCCAAGATTGCAGTCAGCAAGCTGTAGACCCAGGAGACCCAATGATGTAAGTTCCAGTTCTAGTCTGAGTCCAAAGGCAGATAAGACCAATACCCAGCTGGAAGACAGTGAGGCAGAGAGAGCAAATTCTCCCGTATTATTTTTGTTCTTCTGACCTTCAGTGGGTTGGATGAGGCTTACCCACATTAGAGAGGACAATTTACTTTACCCAGACTGCAAATTCAAATGTTAGTCTCATCAAGAAGCACCCTCACAGATACCGAATAATGTTTGATGAAATATCTGAATACCACAGGGCCCAGCCAAGTTGACACACAAAATTAACCATCATGACTAGGGAAATTGGATGGTAGCTACCTTCTTCTCTGGGGAGGAACAGGGTTGTTAGTGGTGGGAAATCAACTTCCTACTTGACCCCACTGAAAGCCCTGGGGAGAAAGAAGGGATGCAGTTTTTCCCCTGGTGTTTGGTTGGAGTGGGGCAGGTATTGCCAAAAAGTTTATCTGTTGTCCAGCCATCCTTTTCCCAGTCCTTTAGCTAGGAGGAAGAGACTCTTTGGAGCTGTTTGGGTCTTCGTCTGTTGGCAATTCCATGTTGGAGGCTTTTCCCAGATACGTGGGACACAATAAGGAAATCTAGAGGGTTCACTATCAGTTTATCTGCCTTGAGGGTGCTGTGTGGAAATAGCCTACATGTAGGCAAGAGCAGAAGCAAGGAATTAAGGTGCCAAAGCAATAATCCAGGCAAGAGGAAATGGTGGCTCAGACTAAGGTATTAGCAGTATGAGTGGTTTATTTTGGATATATTGTAAAGATAGAACCAACACAAATGTATTGATGGCTTGAATGTGGTGTATGAAAGAAAGAGAGGGAACTTCTTGGATGACTCCAAGATTTTTGGAGTTGTCACTGATAGGAGTAAGCCTGAAATGTGTTCAGAAAGGCAAATCAGTATTTGATTTTTCAGTATGTCATACTTGAGATGAATATAGTATATTCAAATTAGATAACTCTGCAAGTTTAGAGCTCAGAGGAAATGTTGGGCCTGGATATAAACTTGTAAGAAAAGAGGTCTGAGGACTGTGCTCTGGGGCCTTGGGAAGCGTAGAAGAAGGATCCATGTATTAAAGGCCATTGCTGATTCCAGGAAGATAAGAACTGAGAAATAAACATTGATTTCAAACATTGGAGGTCATTAATGACTATGACAAGCAGTCCGGGTACTATGGTATTGATTAAAAGATAATTGGCCTCGAAGTATTTCGGTCATTGTTACTATTATCTTTTCCTGTTTGTTTTAATATTTCACACTTTTAAGAACTCCTTCTTGTTCACTGTTACTTCAGTTGCTTTGTTATGAACATATTCTCTTATCTCTGTGAGGATATTAATTATAGCTTTGCTTATTTATTTAAGTTTTGCTTGGCTCCCTCTGTAATATTTTCTTTCCCCATCCCCACCTTTTATTATGTGTGCTGCTTTGTTCTCCCTTTTTCAGGTTCCAGGTTTTCTTCCAAGAGACTGATTGATTGATTATTCATGCCTCTCCAATCACATCTAAAACTTTATTAGTTAGGTTATGTAGGCCATGGAAATAAATATACTCTCACATGTAATTGCTCCATGTTTATTTTTTTTGCTTATGTAACTGTCTGCAGGTGGTTTTATATCAGTAGTATGTAAGGAGTCTGGGGAGTGATATTCAACCTATGGCTTCCAAATTCTCTCTGAGGGTTTGTTATCCAGACAACCTTCTGTGGAAAACAAACAGCATGCAAGGTGGGGATTATGTACTGGACTGGATGAGGCACATGTGACTTCCTCTCACACCCCTTTGCCTAGAACTCAGTCACATTGCCACTTTTTTTTTTTTTTTTTTTTTTTTTTGCGGTACGCGGGCCTCTCACTGTTGTGGCCTTTCCCGTTGCGGAGCACAGACTCCGGACACGCAGGCTCAGTGGCCATGGCTCACGGGCCTAGCCGCTCCACGGCATGTGGGATCTTCCTGGACCGGGACACGAACCCATGTCCCCTGCATCGGCAGGCGGACTCTCAACCACTGTGCCACCAGGGAAGCCCTGTTTTTTAATGAGAGTCTCATATAGGAAATGACCAAGTTTCCAGGGGTCTTTGATTCTATAAAGAATTATATTTGGAAGTTTGAATTCAACTTTAAATTCATTGACCCTTTAAGTGAATTATTAAAGCAGTTTCACTGTTCCCATTGCAGTCAGGCTCCCAGTCTCACTACTTACCTGAAATACCTAATACCAATGTCAGCAGTGACCTCCTATTTGCTAAATCCCATGGAAGATTTCAAGCCTTGTCTTACATTCATTTATCTGCATTATTCAGTTTTGCTGACTAATCCTTGATCTTTGAACTTCTCACTCTTTTCCCCTGACACTTTTGTTTTATTGTCGTTGTTGTTTATTTTTAAAATATTATTTCTCAAGACACGTTTCAGATTCATTTTCAGGCAATTCTTTTTCTATGTAGGTCTTAGGTGTTAGTATGCTCAGATGTGCTTCCTTATATTTTTTTCTCTTCTCTTCTTTCATATTACTTCTGATTTAGTTCATCCACTATTAAATTCTTAACTAATTTCTGTTTGTAGATGGCAGCTAAAATTATAACTTTAACATCTCCAAATTTCACTCCAAAGCTCAGATTTGCAAAACCAGCTGCCTCCTGGAACTTCCATTTGGCTAATCCGTGGGTAATTAAAATTCATTAAGTGTGAGACTAAATTCATGATCTGTTGCCCACCTCTGCTTCCTAACCTCTCCTTTTTCTTCACCAAATTCTTATTTCAGTGACTGATGACAATCAACATCAACTTGCACCAGTTCCAAAACCTGTATATCAGCCTTTGATTTTTCCCTCTTCCTTTCTGCTCATATTTCACGAACTGCAACAATCTTCCTGTCAATTCTACCTCCTTAATAGCTTTAGAATCAAACCCTCCTCCCATCCTTTTCTTAAGGTCCTCATCATTTCTCACCTGATGCTCAACTTATCTGTTTTCCCTTTCTCCATTTTCCGTGCCACTCTTCTTGCTTCTCCTGCCTTCTTTTTTTCTCTACAGACTGCCAGTCTCATCATATCCCTGCCTTGCAAAGATATTTCAGTGTGTTCTCATTCTATTTATGCAAGCTCTCCCTTGGAGCCCCTCTCTCTCTGTCTCTCTCTCTCTCTCTCTCTCTGACTAATCAGTTTTCTTCAAAATAAAGTAAAGGAAATGTACTGTTCTATGTAATTAAATGCCCAGATATGTAGATCTGACTTGCCACAAGGATTTAAGCCTCAAATATGACTTTGAGATACATCTCTTCATTTGCTTTCTTTGCTAGTTGAACCTGTTCTCAAAATCCATATATTGGCTATTGGCAGCTTTGAGCTCATACCATTACAGCACGTAGTACAAGAGAAAATAAAGTTCATGCTATGGTAATTGAACCCCATATCTCTATATTAGGTCTGCTTGGCTCTGATTTACCTGAATTGATTCATCTACCTTATGAGGGGAGGGTGAAAAATATAGACTGGCTCATTCTAAGTCATGCACTACATTCTTGCTTCCTGGAGAAGGGTCAGTTCTAGATAGCATAGACATAATATGACTTGGTTTGCAAAAGAGAATACTTGAAAATAACTGAAGTGGTAAACCTTTTAATCACCCCTTACATTGAACGAAATTATTTAGTTTTTTGACACTGTGTTGGCTAATGCATAATTATGTGAGTCCTTAGATATGTGCTCTAAAAATTCAAAAGCAAAAATTAAAAAATATATACTTTTTAAGCAAAGGACTGTATCATGTACACTTATCTATATAACAATCACAAATGGCATACATTAATAAATATGTTATAGACTCATGTTTAATCATTCAGATTCTTGTGAAATAGATTTTTTTTATCTTTATGTAGAATATTTTTGAAATCTTTTATACTTTAGCATATGATTTATAAGCTGCTTTTAGCATGTATTTATCATCAATTCTTTACTTTTTCTCATTTTAAAAAATACAGTTTAATTAACCAGTTAATATGGTGTGATTCACTTGTAAATGGGAGATTGAGTATTACTTTTTACATCAAAATTGACATTCTGGGCTTCCCTCGTGGCGCAGTGGTTGAGAGTCTGCCTGCCGATACAGGGGACGTGGGTTCGTGTCCCGGTCCGGGAGGATCCCACATGCCGCGGAGTGGCTAGGCCGCTGAGCCTGCGTGTCCGGAGCCTGTGCTCTGCAACGTGAGAGGCCACACCAGTGAGAGGCCCGCGTACTGCAAAAAAAAAAGAAATTGGCATTCTGCTTGAAAGTGAGATCTTCAAAGACAGTTTAAGGTCACCAGTTTTTGATGTTATTCTTCTAGGCTAGACAAGCAAAATCTAGAACAAACAATCCCAGTGATGTTACATAACGACATCAATATCTTTTCATAGTTAATCTTGAAAGGAGTTAGCAAAGATAATTTCAATGGGTACAAACTATAAAAGCACAATTTTAGTGATAAGATAGTATCAGGGCACACCATCATTGTTTTAAAATAATAATTGTTATCTTGGTAACAGATATATGCTAAGGGGAAGAAAATACCAAAGTCACACAGTAAAGAATAAATGATAAGAAATTATGGTTTGTCATTTCATTGTTTTGACATAGATTCATTAATTTATAACTCATCATATTCTTAGAGTATCCTCCTGATTGGAAATTTTGCTACTCTATTTATATTTTTTCTATTTATCTTCCCAACACCAGTGACTTGCATGGTGCCAACAAATGTTTGTTAAATGAATAAACCAGATTTGTTTTTCAAGACAACCTTTACTTGTGACCAATCTATAATTTGTATCTTTGATTTCTATAAATGAGAGCATTATTATAGACATTTGAAACCCGACTTGCCTGAATTCTTGGAAAATATTGTTGAGAATATTTTGTCTATATTTTCATCTGGTCTTTTGAAAGAGTCTTGTATAACAGAAGTTATTTTTCTAAAAGCTCTTAGCTTAATTGGTGGCACATAGTGAAGCAATATCATAATCAAGTGCTTATTCTTGGTGATTATACATGTCATATGTGACTCATTCCGAAGGTACATTAGAAGTTTAACCATGGATTCCCAAATGATGTGATCCTCTTAAGATATCTCCTAATGCTGATATACTGATGAGAGCATGAGAGTCATGTTCTCATCTAGTTGCCAGTTTTGCTTCATATGTTTTAAAATCACAGAATGATGACTGATGGTGATGATGAGACTTTCGCTTCCTGTAATCCCAGAAATCAGTGATTTTTTTACGTTAATGTACTTAGAGGCATCAAAGAGCATATTATGTCATAAGGGTGACCACTCAGAACATTTGCTGAATGAATATATGAATAAATGTAGAACCTACAATAAACCCTTCAGTCTACATGTCTAGGAACTCAAGAACAAAAAATAAATAGATAAGGAAGAAAATCTTTAACAATGTATTATCTACTTTTTACATATATTTCAATACTTTTTGTTTTTACTTCAATTAAAGTTTGCAGTTTTATTATTTATGGCCAATATTAATATTAAAATATATCATTTTTTGTTTTACTGAATCAAAAATATAAGTATATAGTTAAGAAGTTCTGTATCAATCACTGGAAAAGTTTGGGAAATTTACTTACTATCTTGATGTCTTTAGAAATACTGAATAGGTGTAAGCATCTAAGGTAAGATGTCTTTATTGTGCAGTAGTACTTAAAAAAGGATCTTCATTAACAAGTTTAAATATATATATATATTTTTTCTGAGTCTCCTAGGTATGATAACTGAATGAATCTAATCTTTTCTAACCCACAAAAACATGGACAATCCATTCAAATGATCTCCCTATTTTACTGCTTTGCCTGCAGAAAATTCACCAAAGCCCAGATCAGACTTGTCTGGTGAAAATTCTCAAAGGAAAAACTAGGTTTTCTGTGTGTATTCTGTTAATAATTTTCTTTGTAGATATGAGAAAAATAAGTATCAATAATATGCATCTCTATGTGAATGGAGATACTTATATTTACTGCAGCCAGTGATCATTTTATAATATCTATTAGCATTTTGGTTATTAGCATTATCATATGACCATGTCAAAATGAAAAAGTAAACAAACCTTGCCATAAATATGCTCCTAACTTGATTTGTTTACCCTGAATAATGTATAGAGTTAATACCCACAAACTTCACAAGTAACGGTTTCAGCTATAATTACTTGTCTTTATTCATTTTATCATTATACTGTTGTTTTCCTGTTTATGTATATTAATGTATTTAGATGGATAATTGCACACAATAGCTGGTTCTTTATATTTTCAACACATTTTTGGAGATTTTGACTTAACATGGTAATCAGTTGTCATTTTAAGGACTGTGGACACTGAAGTGAGATGGGTGATCAGATATTAAAAATCCATGTATGACTCATGTATAAATCATCTGTTGCTAAAATAATGCCATGTAGCAAATGACCTGAAAACCTCAGTGTCATGAAAAAATAAGCAATTATTGTTCGGGCATGATAGTCAGCGTGGCAGTTCTGTTGCAAAGACTGGACTCACCCTTATCTTAGTGTTGGCCATCTGTTGGCTGATGTAGACTGGATTTAGCTGAATATACTGGGGCTGCTTGGCTATGCTTTGTATCTCTCTTATCCTCTAGGCCATCTGGCATGTTATCAGGTTGATTTTTAAAAAGGCACAAAACACAGGGCAAGTTCAAACACTTGAGGGTTCTTCAGCATTTTCATCTGTTAAAGCAAGTCACATGGCTGAACCTGGAGTAGGAGTGGTAGGAGACTGCAAAGTTACACAGCAAAAGGAGAGGACACAGGGAATGGTGAAGAATAGGGGCCATTTGAGCAGTTTATTTTTACAAAAACATATGTCTCTGGTCATCTCAAAATATCCCTATTAGAAGATTATTATAAAATAGTTTCAGGGGCTCATATGGTATTTTCATTCCTGGATCAAAGAAAGGAAATTCAAATGGTGGTTCATACTTGGAAGTCAGGTGCATAAAATGTCTGAGAAATCTCTCTGTGAGTGGAAGGACCTCAATAACTGTAGTTATTGGAATGAATGAAGTTCAGGATCTCATTCTGAAGGAGATACGCTGTATGGCCACTAGATAGTACATTAGGAATTAGGGGAAAAGTGGCATTCTGGTACTCCAGAGTAGGCCACCAGCAACTGGAGAACATGGAGGGGTAGATGTGGATTGCCAGAGACCACTCACACTGCTAGTGCCATGAGATCCAATTTCAGCAAGGAAAATTGAGGACAAATTAAGCAACTTGTCAGTTGTGACTCTGCCACCAGATTCTGGGGTGGAATGAGAAATTGATATCGAAACCCATGAGAGAGTCAAGGCTGTTGCTTTCTGTTGTGGTGATTTTAGTCTAGAATAATGGTGAATCACGTAGGACCCTTTTCCTGACTCACAAATGGAACTGGGAGAGGGTGTGGTAGATGTTAACTTTACAGATAGGACAGGTAAGATTCCTTCAGAGTTTTGTCCCTATGTTGTTACCATTTCAGCTGTCTCTAGGTCCCTAATCACAGGAGGAAAATGTCTAATGTCTCCCCTTGAGATGGAAATGGAGAAATAAAAATGAAGATTTCTCCAGAGAACAATGTAGTTTGTTTTTTTTTTCTTGCATCAGCCTGAACTTAGAAAGTAGTGGAATAGAGAGATTTGAAAGATGAACAGCCATTTACATTTAGGTTGACACTCAAGCTGATTACACAGAGGAATTGTGAGATTCTGTCTTGAGGGATAAATAACAATGGGGAACCAGCACTTCTTAGGACCAACAGGGGACTCAGTTACACTTATCACAAGTGTGCAGGGCATAATCCTGTCAGTTTCTTAAATAGCCTCTCAGGAAGGGTATAGGGTGCTTATTAGGCATTGCCATATCTGGGAACTTATTAAGGGGCTAGAAAATGAAGGTAGGAAAGGGGAAGGGAGTCAGAGGAGAAAGAAAAAACACTTTTTATTCAGGTATTAATTCTGAGGTATGGGGTTAGATAGAACAATAAGGAGGAAGAGATTGAGGCAGGCTCCTGTGGATCAGAAAAGATTAAACAGTTATTCTTCTAGCACGAAGGTTCTAGAATAAGCAGTTATTTCCCAAGGGGAATAAATAAGAGAAAAAGACACTTTTATAGAGTAGAACTAGCTTCACGTGGTCTTTGCTTCTTTTTGTATTTTTTCCTTCTCTGGGTCTTTCTCTGACCTGATTTTTGGGTCACGTTTAGGTAGCTGAAGGTTTGTTCTGTTCTGAAATGCAGACATATTTCTTTTTTTGGTCAGAGTTGTCTCAGGGCTTAGAGAAGGATTGACGACCAATGGGACAGGTGGAAAGTCATTAACGAATTCATCATGGGTTTGGGAGGGAGCTGGATGAAGTCAGAGGGAGCAAATTAAAATAATATGTCATGTAAAAAATTAATTCATTCACCTATTATCGGCTTCTAATTATCCAAGGCCAAAGCCAGTCTGGTATAAGGATATAAGGAAAGTAATAAGCAATGCCATGTTCTAGTGTATACTTATACATGTTTATACACATACATTTCTACTACTTTTTGCCCTATATCCATTTTCTCCTTGTGGTAATAGCCTCCCAATTTTCCTTGGGAGATACCCCTCTCCCACCATTAATTGTAATTCATATAGTTTGATTGGTGATATCCCTCCCAACTGTTCCGTGTATGAACACAGGAACAGGCATGATGAATCAGAAACACAGTGATTGGTCAGCACAGGTCAGGTGTCCTAATTCAGGTTAAATAGAGCCAATGCGTATCACACCTGGGAATTTTGCTGTAACTGTCAGGAGGATGTTACTCTATTTCTACTGTAATAAATGCACATATATTATATACCATGTTTTAAAAAAATAATACCATGTTTTATACATGTTTATACCATTTTATACTGCATATACCATGTTTTAAAAAAATAATGCATGCATTCTCTGTGCATAGTTATTTATTTTAAAATGTGTCAGAGCAGGGTTAAATTTGGTTAGATACAGTGCAACCAAGGTCAATGTCGTAAACTCAGTATGTGTCCCCTATATGTGTCCATTAAATTTATGTTTTTCTTTGCCTAATCGTAAAGAGAACATAAGTCTGAGTTCATAAAGTTAGAAGTAGATTTATTCCAGGTCTCCTGAGGCTGCCTTTGTCCTTAGGGATAGCTGAGTGTAGGTCTGAAAGAGAAGCACTAAGAATTGTAATTGTGAAGTCCAACATGGGACACTCTTGGAAGAAATTGGAATTGAGAAAATGGGCTTTTTGTCCTTCAGAGAAAACTGGAGATCCTTCCAGAGAACTGGACATCTGAAGCATCTTCCTAGAGTAGGCCAGCATCATCTTATCAGACCACGGTGCTCATCTCTTCTCAGGTGTCGGAGTTAGACAAATTCTCTTTTGGATTGCCTGAGCCTCTAGGAGACTGGGAAAAATCCAGCAGGAAGGGGGAGACCAAATGAGGGATACCAGACCTCGTTGCTACTAGTGTTGATAAATTCTTCTGTAACTACTTGGAAATAGAAGAGGTTTGATGGTTTGGTACTCTTTCATCTTACTTTGTTTGACTTATATTAATTGAACAATGATCTTAGAGATTACAGTTCTGAGCATTTCACAAAATGTTTAAATAGGCATTATTAGCCTAATATTAAATATGTAGAACCTGAGGCTCACACAATTTAAGAAAGTGAAATACAGAGAAGGTAAATTGTGGAGTTAGAACTATAACTCAGATATGTCTGGCTGCAAAGTCCACACTTTTTCGCAGTATCATACTACTAGAGCATGCCATCATATGACATCCTCAAAACTGACCCTTCCACTGACTGTATAATCACTAGTACTGAGAGAGTATTAATAGTTCTTTCCACA
This sequence comes from Pseudorca crassidens, assembly GCF_039906515.1. Lineage (NCBI taxonomy): Eukaryota > Metazoa > Chordata > Mammalia > Artiodactyla > Delphinidae > Pseudorca > Pseudorca crassidens. Next base: position 41,729,961 of record NC_090311.1, on the reverse strand, counting down.
GCAGGTGACTAAATCATCTGTCCTATACATAATACTCCCAAAGCCTGGTCCATTCTGTTTCATAGATTTGTTCCATAACTTCACTGGCTAAACACTCAATTTTGGTTTTCAAAACCCCTCATCTTTGAGACTTACAAGCTTGTTTGAATTATTTGTCGGTATGTTTTTCCTGCACTGCGACAAATCTAAAAACTTGAAGTTGCACAGTATATCCTTGTAAGGTTTCTTCTGTATAAATGTAAACACACAATGCCAGCTGTTGAGAATTGAAAGAATGAATCTTGTGTTTGAAACATTTCTTCATATGGGTAATATTCTTTCAAAGCACTGTCTTCCTTCTAGAAGAAAGTACATGTCTAGAGGAAGCAGACGGTAAAGATGTTTAGTGAGCTATCATATTTAAATCCAGTGGGAAATATAAAGATTTAGAGAGCTGATATTAGATAGCTCAAATATAGAAAAATAAATAGTTTATTTGAAACAAATGACAATTTTTGTTCACAAATATGGTCCCTTGTGGGGATCAGTAATTCGTACTCCATTTATTGGAAAATATGTTAGTATGATTGCTCCATAAAGATTACTTCATTTCAGTGAATAACTTTTCATTAGTTGTAAAATACAGTATCATTACAGGGAAAAATAAACTTACATTCAATGTAAATGTACTATGATAAGTACATCATTATTACAAATACATTTAAATAAGAAAGTGTTGCATTTTATTTTCAAAGAATTATGGTCAGATTTTTCCTATAGTTGATAACTATCTGTATAGAATGTGTTAATTTTTGTGAGTGAAGTGCATGTCATGTAAATATGTTTGGCACTTCCCATATGGCCTAGATCCCAAATGTATTATATTGTAAACTACTGATAGCATTTATTTAAAAAGAGTCTCAGAAGTGAAGGAGAAGGATCTGAGGTGACTTTTCCACATTGCAGTTGTCATTATCCTTTACCATAGAGAGGCATGTGGAGTTCTCTCCTTCTGTATTTCTATATTTGGAAAATTATGGCAGTGGTGCTTTTCTAAGGAGTGTTCCATTTTGCTGCAGCATTTGGGGTTTCTGCTTTGACTTTGATCTCTGTTGCCAATCAAGCATCTGTATCTTTCAGTGCTACTGTGATTAATCAGCTACCAAATGTCTCCAAATAGTGGGTTTTTATTTGTTAAAAGATATCTTACATTCCAGAATGTTCTTTTGCCATTGCCTTATCAACTCATGAATACAAATGAGGCCACATTCTTCCCAGCTTCGTTGAGATATAATTAACATACAACATTGCATGTAAATTTAAGGTGTACAATGTATTGATTTATATACCATATATATTGGAAAATGATTATCACCATAGCATTAACTAGCACTTTCATTCCATCACATAATTGCCATTTCTTTTTTGTGGTTAGAACATTTAAGATCTACTCTCTTAGCAACTTTCAAGTATATAATATAGTATTGTTAGCTATACTCACCATGCTGTACATTAGATCCCTAGAACTTGTTAATCTTATAACTGCAAGCTTGTACCATTTGACCCATATCTCCCCATTTCCCTCCATCCCCACAATGTCCCTGGTTACACACTATGCTCTGTTTGTCTGAGTTAGATTCCATTTGTCTTTTTTGGTCTGACTCAGTATTTGTATTTCACTTAGCATAGTGTCTTCAAGATTCATCCAAGTTGTCACAAACAGCAGGATTTCCTTCTTGCTCGTGGCTGAATAATATTCCATTGTGTGTAGAAATAATATATGTGTATAAAATATACACACATATATACACATGTTTATGTATATATATATTATATATATATTATCTTCTTTATCCATTCATTCACTGATGGACATAAAGAGATGTCTGCAGTTCCATGCTCATGGCAGCATTATTCACCATAGCTAAGACATGGAAAAAAGGCCATATTTTTGTTTACATCTGAATTCCTGGTACCTTAAGCCCCACTCCTTGACTAAAAGCTTCATAGTATTTTTCATAGGTTTCCTTCCTCAAGATATTTTCAAGGATACCTGATATCATAAGAAGAGCTCACCTTTGTCAGATTATGTTGATTATGATATGAAATTTCACACAGTTTATTAGCAAAGAGTCTAAAGAATAATACACACACACACACAATTCTCAACAGAGATATTTTGGATTTCACGTCTCCCTGGTTCTCAACGCTTATAGATTTTGCAGTAGATAATTGACATGCAATCAGCTAATGGTGAGATTTCACCATGTCTCAAAGATCAGATTGATAACTCTCCATTACGTTCAAGCTATAACAACTGACTTACATTACCTCTATCTAGAGTGTGTTCACTTTTTAAAAAAATTTTTATTGTAGTATAGTTGCTTTACAATATTGTGTTAGTTCCTACTGTACAACAAAGTGAATCAGCTATCCATATACATATATCACCTCTCTTTTGGATTTCCATCCCATTTGGGTCACCACAGAGCACTGAGTAGGTTCTCATTAGTTATCTATTGACATATATACACTATTGATAGTAAGTGTGTTCGCTCTTTGGTAAAAGGGCTTTCTTGCTGATCTTGCTCAAAAATGATCAAGTATTTTTCTAGAACTAGTTTGTGGCACCTTAACCTGAGGTCTTTCTTACCTATTACATAGATGACAGCATATTTGAGAACTACTTTGGTGAACAGGTCATAAATTTATTATTGAAATGAAGCAAAATGCGGTAAAGGGATAAACAATTTATTTTTTCCAACTGCTGTATATAAGAACAATTGCAAATGTTTCTCATACTCTTGCTATACTCTGTTAATTATGATTTTTTGGTGGCACTAACAAAACAGCCCTAGCCAGTTTAATCATAAAAGGAACTTGTTTGGAAGATATTAGTCCACAATTGATAGGAAGGCTTGAGAATAAAACTATTATATGAAAATGCAATAAATCCACAAGAATCTAAATAGGAAAAACACATTGACAGTGTTGACAGAGCACCACCAATTGAATGAATGAAGTCCATTCATTTTTCTGATTCCTGTGTGATTGCACTCCTAATTGAAATTATGGGGAATGAGAATAGGATCGACGTAAACTCTGCTAATTCTCTGCTGTGTCCATCTTTTGGCTCGGTGAGGGCAGGCCTCTGGATTTATGTTGCAGCCAGAGCATGACAGAGCAGAAGAGAGTCGGGGTGCTGTTATCAACAGAAAGTAGAAGAAATGTTAGGGTTGCAAAAAAAGAAATGTTAACTACAGTTAAATGTGATTATGCTCATGACTGAATACTGGTCCTAGTTGCTACCAACCCTGGCAGAGTTGAGATTATAAAGTATGTAGCTTTATCTTTGACGTAGAGTTCTGCTCACCAGCTGAGGCTCCTTGCTTCTTCACTGTAAACTTTGGCTCCAGAGCACAGTTATCCTGTCCTAAATATGGTTTTAGGAAGCTGCAATGAGGTCTGTATTATTTTTAGAGTCCTGCCATCCACTTAAAAGAGATTGGAATTTTCTATCTCTCCTGAATTAGTAGTTGCACATATGTAAAAATAGGGGGCATCTCTCTACACACCAGCAGCATATAAGACCCTTAAAACCATTAAGTACACTGGGGACAAAGAGAGGATGAAACCCATCTACCTCTGGGTTACACCACTGGCATTGGCAATGTGCTCTTTACATGCAGTTTTTCATTCTGATGTCTCAACTTAATATGAATCAAAAGTTAGAGTCTTTGACCTCTATAAATTGAGCCAATTGTGGCTATGTATTTGGTCTGCAATTATCAAGGACCTTTAAATGTATTTCAGTAATTAATAGGAAATTCAATCTGACCAATCAAGAGTAGAGAAATTTTAAGGAGAATTTCTTTTAGAACCATATTTAATGAAACCTGAAATAATTAATATACCTAGATGTATCCTAATTTTAAGGAGGATTATATATTATTCCCAAATTAGGGTTAAAACACCAAGCAAAAACTAAAGCATGAAGGAAATGAAACCTGACCTTACAACCTTTATAAAAGTAAACAAACCTAAGTTGTTCACATACTTTGAGGTTTCTTTATTCCATCATGCTTCCATATAGCAGGAAATTTTTAATGATACTTATCCAGGGAGACAATAGCTGGTAAACCTCCATGGAACTATTGAAGGGTTTTGAGACCGACATTTAATGGAACCACGATATCCTCAAAATACTTGGCAAATGTGGTACAAATAGGGAATCTGCAGAAAATACCTGTCTCTCTACACTAGAAATTTACACTGGTAAAGGGAATTCACCAGTATATCACCCTGAGATCAAATCCCCATGTTTAACTTACCCACACAAATACATGGCATTTGTGTTAGCAACACTTACACTTGCTTCGCCTAGTGTCAGTAGATCACTGCCAAAATCTATTGAAGGGAACTTACATCTTGCATGTGGCAGTTGAGGTGTTTCTAATGACTCCATCCTTATTTCAGAGTGACTTGCCAGTATCTTCTGATCTTGTCAGTATGCATATATAATTAATAACTCTTTTCAGGGTTTTTGTTCTTCTACTAGCTCAACTCTACCGATCTCCTGAACCTACTCCTTACTTCCAGCAAGATTGATTGCAATAAAGAAAAGATCTAAAACCCCATGCTACTAGCTGACACACTTCGGAAAACTCTTAATGGACCCTAATTACCAGCTTTGCTATAAATTACCTATATTTTATTTTGGCATAAAAAATGTTTTAATTTTCTCAGTTTTTTCCTTTTCAATTATTTTTCAAATAAGTATAAAAAGGAGTTACAGAAATTATTTAAAATTAGAAATCCTGAATGAGAGCGTATGTGGAAATGAGCAATAGTAGAAGACAAAGAGCACTTTGAATCTGCAAAAGGATAAGTGTACTTAAATTGTATGTATGCTGAAACTGAAACAGTTCAGCTACCTTCTCTGTCTGCTTTGTCATGAGGAAAGCCTTTATATCCTTGAAATTCTCCTCTAATCCAGATGAGGTGACCCTCTTTCAGACAGTCTTAGCTCTTGCTTCAACACTACCTTGAGGTTCTGCTTGACCTTTTGTAACGGATACCTCCAAGATTGCTCTTTTTTTTTAATTGAAATGTATTTGGCATATAACATATAAGTTTAAGGTGTACAACACGTTGATTTGATACCTTAATATATTGTACTATGATTGCCATTGTAGTGTTAACTAACAACTCTATCACATCACATGATTATCACTTCTTTGTAGTGGGAATAATTGAGATCTAGTCTTTTAGCAAGTTTGATGTTTATAGTATAGTATTGTTGTCTATATTATGTGTTGGATCTTTGGGACTTATTTATCTACTAGATGCAAATGTATACCCTTAAACAATATCCCTTCTCTTCCTGACACCCCTGCCTCTGGTAACCACCATTATACTCTCTGTTTTGATGAGTTTGGCTTTTTTAGATTCCACATATGAGTGCTATCATACAGAATCTGTCTTCCTTTGTCTGACTTATCTCACTTAGCATAATGTCCTCAAGGTGCATCCATGTTATCACAAATGGCAGAATTGCCTTCTTTCTCCTGACAATAATATTCTGTCTTTTTTATCCATTCATCCATTGGTGAACACTTAGGGTTTTTTTATAGACACATAGACCAGTGGGATAGACTAGAGAGCCTGGAATTAAACCCCCACATACATGATCAACTAATATTTACAGTGGAGCCAAGAACACCCACTGGAGAAAGGATAATTACTTCAACAAATGGTATTGGAAAAACAAGATGACCACATGCAGAAAAATGAAATTCAATCCCTGTCTTACACCACTCACAAAAATTAACCCAAAACAGATAAAAGATTTAAACATAAGACCTGATACCATAAAACTCCGGGAGAAAACACAGGAAAGAAGCTCTTCAACATTGGTCTTGGCAGTGATATTTTGGATATAACAATAAAAGTACAAGCAACAAAAGCAAAAATCAACCAGTGAGACTACATCAAACTTAAAAGCTCTGCACAGCAAAAGAAACAATCAACAAGATTGTTCTTTCATTCTCCTAAACTGTCAGCAGTGTCAACTGCTAACAGCTCTTGACTTATTCCTAGTCTAGAAACTGTCATCAGCTGAAGAGAGCTGCTGTGACCAAGATCACACCCACACCTGCCCAGCATCCAGCATCCAAGGACTGGTCTTGTTGTCCCATTGGGATGAGGTAGAAAGTGTTATATAAAGATCAGCAACAATTGCCTCGAGTTGAGACAACTCGTAGGTATTCGTTCTGAAATGATTGCAGGCAAACAGCTATCTTACAGTCTGTTTCCAGGGCAATCAACCTAAGTCATCCTTCATGGTATCTTCCAAGACAAATCTAACACATCAACCAGAAAATGATATTTTTGTGAAGTTAAGCAAAAAGATTGAGATGAGGATTTATATCCTACATACACAGCATAAAGTTTAAACAAAAAATATTTATTTTAAAATATAGTTCTTCTTTTTACTCCATCTTTTCTTTTACTATAGACCTCCTTTGGACATATGTATCTCTCACACTGCCTCCAAACTCCCTCTGTTGTTATAATGGGACTGTCTTCTGCTTCTCACCATGTCCGGTGGTAGCCTTACCTACCCATACCTGCAAGAGACATATGAAAGAAACAACAGAACCTAGGAAAACAAGCCTAACGTCTAACAATGTCAAGCCTTATTTTAGGGGAAAATTCTGCTTGTAGGAATGTTTTGGCTTCTCCCCTTTTTTTGCATTCAGTTTAGCCTAAACTGAAAACTGAAACTCTCCATGAGGTCTCCTCTCATGAATTTTCTCCACCAGAGGCTCTTCTTCTTCCACACATGTATTCTCTCATCAGTGTTCATCATCATGCAGATGCTTTTTAAATTATTGGTAGAAAACCATTGTCCTAATATTTAACTAGAGTCTATGCTGAAGTCTATGGCTTGAGGCTATGAGCTGCGATTGAATCTTTTTTCTCTTTTGATAGCATGATTGTAATCTTGTCTAACAGTAGGTAAATGAACTGTGCTGCTACATCCCAGATAACTTAAGCTGGGACTAGTCAATTTTACCAACCAGTCCGATGAGTCATCTCCTTGAGTTAAAATGTCAGTCAATGAAATAATTTCAGTGTGTTGAGATCCTATAGACTGAAATTGCAATAAAACCTCAGCATATAAAGTCCTTAATCTTGTTAGGATAAAAATATAATAAGCGTAGTAAATTAAACTATTTCTAGGATTACCCTTCTGCCCAAGACTTTGTCAGCTATTTATTATCAGGTTTTAGAGGCATTACTCTCCCTTGGATTCTCATAGGTTAAATGATATATTTTTTTTACTAGACAGTAACAACATCTGTATATTTCCCACATAATTAAATTATACTTTTGTCCTGTTGAATTGCATTCAGGTTTTAATAATACATTAATGACACAGTTCAATTGCCTTTACTTGTTACATAAAGGGCATATTACAAAGGTGATGCTTGTGTTTAAGTAAGCCTCAAAGAAAAAAAAAGCACTTTTTTCTTTATTAAATAGATTATCTTCAAAGCAGGAGGATATTTAATAAGAAATAAAACTAATATGAAAAAAGTAGTAAATGTCAGGTACTGAAAGCAGTAAGCCTCTAATAATGACTTACCTAAGATTTCAAGAGCTGTGGTTTCTAATATTTATCCACTCATTAAACACCGTGCTAAGTTTTGACATTTAGATTTTGCCTACTAGTGGAATTTAAATAAATATAATGGTCTCTGAGGCTTAGTAAGTAATACTGTGTGGAATATCTAACTATTGGTGAATTTAAGTATGTAAGGTCTGCTAAACAAAGGTTTCATTTAACATTAATTTATATGTGTGTGTACATAAATATGCCTGTGTGTGTGTAGGGGGATGTGTTATTCTTGGAGAAAGGTGTATTTAAAATTTTGATTCTTGTTTCTCCTTCGTTTTTAGTTTCATGGTAAGATAGATGCAGATAAGCTTATTATTCTAGATTTCAATCTGTCAGGTTACAGTAAACCCTGATTGCTTTTACTATTCTTAATGACAGTGATGTATCTGTAAGACTACGAAGAATGCCAGTTCATCTAGAGTTGACTTTTATGAAGTGTTAAGTAGCAGGTGTTAAGGAACAGATGCCGGAAATAAGAAGTGGCTCTGCCACTGTTACAAACCTGACTCCATAAGAAATCAGCTTATTCGTATTATATGATGTTCTTAGATTTTTTTCCCCATAGACATTTTTGCCAAAATCACATGATATTTTCTTGGTATTTTTGAAAGTGAAAACAGCTAGAAACAATCAGCAAAGTATTTTGCAAAACAGCATTTCAAATCAGAAGTGAGAAGGACAAGTTATTGACCTATTAGTAATTATCTAACGTATTTATAGAAGAATTGAGAGCATGTTTATATGTGACACTGTGACAATTATCCCTGCCATCTCCAAAACGCTCATAGTTAAAATATTGAACTAGATCTCTCTTGTCCTGATATGACACTGAAAATGATTGAAGGTTGAGACTGCATCTGCAGATGTGGGTGATTAAAGACAAAATCCACTGAGGTGCTAGCAGCCAAGTGTTAGGAACATGGATGTTTAGCTGTACATGCTTTGTGAAGATGAAAAATTAAAATCTTTCATTTATATTTTTTGTGGCCTACATGTGCTGATTAGCACAGTTCTAATCTATAAGGAAAACAAAATGCAGATTAGAAGAATTGAGCCTTTATGTACATTTGTATTTCATTTGTAATCCATGGCTCCTTTAAATCTAGTTTTTCCAAGACAAAATTTCTAAGCTATAACCATATTATACATTCTGAATGTAGTTATAAATACAAGGGATGCTTTAAATTATTTATTTCAGGAAGTCAATCTTTAATTATTGGAAAATATGCTTGAACAGGAACATTATGAAAAGTATTCTTGAGAATGTGCATTTAATGTCTCATCCTAAGTAAACTTAAGTTGTGGAATGTAGCTGAAAGACAGGTAAATTAAAAGTTACTACTTAAATTTAAATAATATGTAGCTATAAAAATATGTTGGATGTTTCATCATTTCAAGTTCTTAAACTTCTATTTTTTTGTACTATTCCTCAGATGTAACACAGAGGAAAATACACTATTTGAATAGACTAATGGTGGCTTTTTCTGTTAGATGCTTTACATTTAACAGCTGACATTCATAGCATGTTTTGTGCTGTGACACATAATCCCACCAAATACTTCATATGCAGAATCCAAACCCGTCTCTTTTGTAGCGTGGTGTGATAGGGAAGATTTTTAGATGTGGCTTTGCCTGAATTTACATAAACCGATATTTTTCACTTATTAACTTATATTCATATGGTGACATAGACAAGTCTATATGTGTAAGTAAGGAGAAGGTGCATTTTGTAAACCTTTTTTGGATGGATGTGTGAATTTAAATCAAACCTCAACCCATCTTCTGTATCCTGAGTCTAAATGTCAGTATTGCGAATATTTATCATTATGCCTAATTTGTATCTATCAAAATAAATGTCAAATTGCTTGGCATTATTTCACACTGACAATTTTGTTAAGCTCTAAGCCCTTTTGAGTTTGTGGAATTATTGTTAGCATGCCAAATTTTTCATAATGTGTGAAGCAATTCAAGCCTATTGGTGAAATTTACTTACACACTAAGCCCTGTAATTTCATCACTCCATCCTGATTAGTTTAAACCATTAGGTTTTAGAGTGATTTATAAGTTTTATGATAATAACCTTGAAAAGATAGTTCAGGAAAACATATTATCAAATGTCTAACTTAAAGGTATTGGATCACATGCTGATACAGAAAATGAGTTAATTATATGTTTTCTCCAAATTGATCACTTTGACAACATGGTTTCTTTAAAATCTCCAACAAATTTGACAAGGTGAATCTATCTAAAACAGTAGTTTCTTTTCCTCCCTTCTCTTTGCCAGCATCTCTCATAGCATAAACAGATAGACTTTTAACTTCAAATAGAGTTAACAAATGTGAGGAGATTAAAGCAATATTCTGGCAGAAACAGGCAGAACTATGGTGGATAAATCATTCCTAAGCAGCTGAATTCAAAGTTCCTGTCTGGGCCATGGTGGGTGTTAACAACAGTGTGTGAAGCTACCATGGCAAAGGGCAAGGAAGCATGAATGGCATTTCAAAATCAAATAGACATCCCAAATAGATTTCAATAGATTGTACCCATAGATTGATGGGTACATCAATATTTAGGGCTCCCTCGAGCCCTAAGTACTTTCTCATAAACTAATGACTATCTTCGAAGAAGAATTAAAAAAAAAATAGAAACTTACAGGAAGACACACATTGAAAAAGAAGGTTAAATTTTAGGAAGGACAAAGTGAGAACAAGTCTGGGGGTCTAGAAAAGAGGAACAAACGAGGATTTGTTTCTGGTAACTGAGGTTGTAGTGAATTAACTCCATTTAATTTTGCTCTTTGTGGTAAATTCCTGCAGCATAATCCAGTTGGTTAGCTTGTTTCCAAATTCAAGCACTAGACCAGGGGAGGGTAGGTAAGGCAGCTTGATTGACAGAAGAACAAAGGTTACAGAAACAAGGGGGATTTAAAAAAATGGAGGGCCCTTAGCAAAAAGGAGAAGTGTATGCTAGGCAGGTACAAACAGTAAATGACCACCTCACACTGCATTTTAGGCATCATGGAACCAAAATGAACACTCAAACATAAGCCTAACGTATCTTCTTAAAAGGATGAGTATCTTAGTGTCAACCTTTAAATTTTACTAATGGAGTTTAAAATCATTCATGAGGAGGTAGCTGGGAGGAAGCCTTCAATGTTTGGTAATGAGTACTAAGGAGATTTGATTTTTGTTACTCTAAAATGAAGTGAGCCCTGTATCTAATTTGATCACTTGTAATCTCACTAGCAAAATCAAATAGAAAAATGGAGTGAGGGATGAATATAATATCACATGGTATCAAGGTCATAACTTGAAATTGTTAACAGAATCCATCAACCCATTAAGAAAGGCTTGTCTAATCTAAATGTAGTCACTTATGTCCTAGTCAAGTTGTCTATGTCTCAGAGCAGTGCTGACAATAGAACTTTCTTCAATGATGGAAATATTCTTTCTATCTGTGTTGTCAGATATGATAACTACTAGCTATGTGTGGTTATTCAGCTCTTAAAATATGTCTAATGTGACTGAAGAAATGCATTTTTAATTTTATTTAATTTTAATGAGTTTAACTTATGTAGCTACATTTGTATATTTCCTACAATATTGGAAGGCAGAGACTTTGAGTCTTTACTTCCGTCTGAAAAGCAAACCAAAAGTAGAGACCAAAATAGAAGAAACTATTTGCTAAGGAATTCAAAAAATATATTGCTGGAATAAGAGAAGGACTATATCTATCAGTGTTCTGAGTTGCAAACAATAGATTACACTCTTATTAGATTATACGGGAAAAAAATATTATTGAGGGATACAGACACCACAGCTTGACTGCTGACTCTTGGGCACTGGACTCTAGAAACTTTGTCACAACTGCTTCCCAAAGGGGCATGCTTCTGCTGTCACCTTCACCAGAATGGATTCTGTACAGAACGTACTTTATCATGCCATTTTGTATTTCTATCTCCTGTGAATATGCCACATTTATGGATCCCAGGTTGCATGCTAGCATCCTTCCTGTAAAGAAATCTAGGTAATTGTGTTTATATCCTCTGTCTCTGGATACACAGACTCATAAGGCACATTTACAAAGGGTGCTGGGTTTCTCAAACTTACTAATGTTCATGAGCATAAGAATGAGTAAAACTTCATTATAACATCAATCACCATATTCTGAGAAACATTCCTACACATGTTGCAAGCAACTTTTAACTTACAAAAAAACGTTCAATTATATATGCTTGGACCAAAAGAAAAAGTAGTAGGGGATTTTTATATGCATATATATTACATATTCTGTTCACAAATGTGTCTGTCATTCTATTCAAAAGTCTACATGCCCTGGAGTGACTGGCAATATAAATCCACTATTATCTTTATCTATGACTGTTTCCTGTAGTTCTCAACGTAAATAAAGTATCTTACAAATTTGATCATGGCTAGTGTTTAAAAATAGATATTTTAAAAATTCCACTTGGCTCCTATACAGGAGCTAACTACTCACAGAAATTTCATTTATCTTTAAATCATTTGGTTGATTGAGAGAAATGATGAATTTGTCATTTCTCCAGGCTCAGATGATACAGGTAATCTGGGGAATTAAAATTAACAAATGTTTCCATACCAAGTCTCAAAGTTTCATCTTTTCCCAGCCAGAGTCCCATCTTGGTACAGCAGATGATCTAGGATTCAAATTTTACCTTCTCTGGAGTTCTGGAGTTTTAAGATTAAATGCTAGTCCTGGTCTTTAACTTTCTCTGCTTTCTGGCTACAGGAGATGAATTCTTCTTTATATGCTTTCCGGAGGTTATCACACATGGTCTTTAGTCTTAAATGGATAATCATCTTCAGCCTGGCATTATAGTTCTCAATGCACTAGTTCCTCCAGCAAGAACCATCTAGTTTCATTGTTCTTGTAGTTACTATTCTCACGATTCCCAAACACTTGATTCACACCACCTTTGAGGGCATGTCCTTCCACTAGTTCCTTATCAGAGTTCACTACCGCCAGTGAAAATTTTACAATCATAAGCTACCTTGTTCCATGGGTTCTCTGTAATCTACACCGCAGTGATTGGGTCCTCATTGCCTGACAGACAGCCAGTAACCCGGCTCCAGAATCTCATCTTCATGTCATTTTTCCCAGGCCATTTGTGGTCCCAGTAATGCTAACTTGGGTTCCCCTTAAAGAAGACTCTGTAATGGAGGTTGTCTTAGAGGATGTGTATTATTAGGAAGTGCTTCCAGGACCAATATTTATATTTGTTGGTCTATATCTGACTATCTTTTTTTTTTTTTTTTTTTTTTTGCGGTACATGGGCCTCTCACTGTTGTGGCCTCTCTCTTTGCGGAGCACAGGCTCCGGACGCTTAGGCTCAGCGGCCATGGCTCACGGGCCCAGCCGCTCTGCGGCATGTGGGATCTTCCCGGACCCGGGCACGAACCCGTGTCCCCTGCATTGGCAGGCGGACGCTCAACCACTGAGCCACCAGGGAAGCCCTATATCTAACTATCTTTGTTTGTTTTTGTTAGGTTGTCTTTTTTCCTCATGTGCCTGAGATGTGTGTGTGTGGATGACATAATAATTGTGAAACTGTTGTAGAGAGAATTTGAGGCTTAGAAAGATGATATTTGCCTCCAGAGAGAACATACCTTTGCTTCTGCTAGTAAAATGAGACACTAGCAATCCAGGATCACATCAATCCAGTTTCTGGAATTGACAGAATTAACAGCTGAACTGCAGACTGTATGTAATGCTTCATACCTCCATTTCACTCCACTTTGTGGGTGGGAACATTCAGATTTCCAGCTGAAAGTAAAGAGTTCATCAGTTCCTGTTTATCAGACTATGGGCTGCAATTTTTTCTCCCTAGATCCACAAGAATGGTAAATCTCTCATTTCATCCTTTCAGCCTCTCAGTGCTCTCTGTGGAATCAGGAAATGTCCTCAGGAGTTGAGAACTGTCTCTCAGCTCACCTCTTTGGATTTCTATCCTACTTCCTGGTCCCCAAATCCTAGCCCAGCAATTCTTCACCCTTTTATTAACTCTATGATGTCTTCAAGAAGATTTTTTTAATGTTTTTTCCAACTTTTTAAATAATTCTCAGAAAACAGGTTTGTGCAAATTATTTAATACACCATTAACAACAGTCCAAGTTGATATCTTTCAAAGTACCTCGTAACTGACCTTATGGGCACGAATCTTAAGAATTTTTAGCTGAAAATGTGTTGTATTTGTTACACAAACATTATAATGAGACAGTACAGATGTGAAGACATGCAAATTCCAAAGATTACAATCTGTACTGTACATAGTACAACTTTTCCTGGAACATTGTATGCACATTTGTTTAATAATATCTAGTCAGAAAAAAATATGTGAAACACGTATCTTACATGTATGTGAGATAACTATGGTATAGCTATAGTTTGTTTTAGAAAACTAAATTGTGTTTGAATAGTTGAAAGAGATTTTGAGGAAGTCCAAAGCAAATCATAAAAAGAGCTAGTAGGGAATTATTGCTCTAATGTAATGCTTTTCTCCGTAAGAATGTAATGTGTTTCCCTCCCTGGATTAAGCTGAGGAGTGTTGTCTCTGTGAAATCAGTACAGGAAATATTATCAGTGGCATTTCTATCTTTCTTTGGTACATAAAGAAAAAATATTTTGCTAACTTAAGGACAAGTTTTTGCTTTCAACTAATCTCTCTTACCTAATTCCTTAATTGAAACGGAATTTGAGATACAAACCAAAGAAAGCTGTATTTGGCTTGTAGGTCATAGGAAGGAAAAGGTCAATGAAAGTATAACCTTTGAGGAAGAACAAGGCAAAGAATTAAACAGAAAATGTGTTCATTTAACTTCTGTGGTATGTGCTAGTTCCTATTTGGTATAGTTCCAGAGAGGCTAAATAATGTAGATACTTGAAAGACACAAAGATTTAGAAAATGATAATATGAATGTATCACTGCATGATAGAGGGGGAATCTCCATGTTTATCTAGGGTATTTATCCATTAGTTCTACTGAACAAGTATATCCTATTCATCATTACTTCCTCCTTTGTGCCTCCTGTTTCTTTTTTTTTAATTAGATTTTGTAGGATAAACTCCCTCAGTTCAACTCTAACAAATATTTATTGTGCACATATATGTGTTCAACAGACAAGTACAATAAAATTAACTTAGGGTCAGACAACCTGATTTTAATTCATAACTCAAATGCAGTGCATGACAGAAAAGCAGGCACCCAAGAGGAGAGGTCATTCTCAGTCTTCCTCACCATCACTATTATCATCATCATTATCATTTGCTAGGTGTTGATTTAGATGTAAAGATTAATATCACAGGGTCCCTTTCATCAAAGGGCGAGAAGGAAGTTAGCCAGTTTGCAATGATGGTTGCATTGCCTGACCACTGTGAGAGGCTAAATGAAGGTATTCTGTGCTCTTGATGGGAGGAAATTCTAAAGGAAGGAAAGGGATTTTCAAAATGACAAAGTACCTAACAGTATAGTTTATGCAGGAAACTTAAAGCGGCTCACAACTGCACTAGTGTAAATCAGTTCCTTGGTGGCATGACATGGGTTTGTGTGGTTGACAAGGGCAGGGTCGGGAAAGGCTGGGTATATCATTCAAGGAACTTAGATTTGGTACTAAAGGTGATAGTAAAGTGTTGAGGGATTTGAAGGAATGGTTTATCTCTGTCAAAACCTGAAACTCTGAAGTAATATGAGAAATTAATGTAAGAGTCAGATTCCAATTATTTTGGGTATAGGGTGCCCTTCATCCATATCCATCAGGTTTTCAAAGTGGTCCTTCAGTGTCACCACTTCTTAATTCTTTCATAAAGCTGATTTTTCTTGTCTGCAGAATATAAACATGCAGAATATGACCTTAGCCTTTAGCTCTATTCCTAAATTTGATTTGTTTGGTTTCATTGTTGACAAGTATCCTTCTTTTATGGAGGTTATAATCTCTCTGAGGGTTACACTGTTTTATGGATACATTAATAGAATAGAGCTGGGTGGGGCTTTAAAACTCTTATAATTCTGTTCATTCATTTCAGAGCACAGGGGACTAGAGGGATTAAATGACTTACCTAAAAGTACACAAGCATTTTGTGGCAGAGCAAAAAGAGAATGACTGCTTGTCGTGTTCTCTAGACTGTGCACTTTGTACTCTTTCCATGTCCCCCTGTTGTTACGCACCCCCATGTTGTTATGAGCTAACCACAATCATATCTATAGTCACATCATATGAAGGCTACACACTGTCAACATGATTTATGACTGTTGATACTGATCTTGATCACCTGACTGAAGTAGTGTTTGTCAGAGTTCTCCACTGTAAAGTCACTCTTTTTTTACCCCTTTCCATACTGTTCTCTGGAAGGAAGTACTGTACTGTACACTCGCCATAGAGTATACACTTGAGAATTGGGAGTTATACCCTTCTTCCTTTAGCATGGACCATCTGCATAAATATTTGGAATTCTTCTTAGTGGGAAATTTGTCTCTTCTCCCAATTTATTAATTTATTCAATCACTTATTTATATCAGTATAGGCTGATATAAATAAGTATATCAGTATGAACTAATATAAATAAATATATGGATATTCATTTTATACTTTGGATTATCATACAATATTAATAGGTTCTTTTTTGTTTTACTATTAGAATTAAAAGAATTTCCCCTAGTCCATTTTAATATCTAAAATAATTATTTTCAATTTTCTAAACTTTTATTCAATATTTTAAAATATTTTAGCATTTTTAGTGAATTTTGAGCCAATTAATTACATATTTTTCAAAAGCATGAAAAGATGTCTGCAAATCAGAGAACATGAAGACATTATCATGTGTCTTGTTTAAGTAACAATGCTATTAAATCTAAAATGTTAAAAAATAGTGTTTATCTTCGCAAAAGTTAGTAAATATGATTGCATGTTGGACAGGAAGTTTATATTAAGAACAAATATATTGTGTAATGGATAGATTTTAAAGTATATTTTATAACCTTAAAATTAAATGATTTGTAGCAATTTAAAACATATTACTGATCCAGCAAATATTCATTAAATGCTCAGTATGGTACTTGCTCTTGAAAAGTATAGAGGAACCTAAAATAAATAACTTTTTATAGTGTGATAAATGCTGTAATAGAAAGATATTTGAAATCCCTGCTAAAAATGTTTAAACTTCTTTAAGCTGGGTACAGAGAATACATTAAGAAAATGATATAAATGTCTGAAAATGATTTTAATCAAAGCAAAAGAGATTTGTTGTTACTTTTTTTCTTCTAACTAGAACACAGATTATTTTAAATATTTGATAATTCTTCGATCAATGAATAAGTGGATCGATGGGCCTTCATGCAATTGCATGCTGGATTTCAACTACAGTTAAAAATCGCAGGTCAGATATAAAAGGCAATTGGCTGAAGAGCACACTAAATGCTTACATAGTAGTTTTCTGAAATGTTTTTTCTTTTAACCTAACTTACTTAACTCAGTTCTTTTGCTATTTTAAAATATTTTCCCCAAGACTACTTAATTAAAGCACTCTTCATTAATCCTTTGAACTCTCATACACACACACAGGAGGACTTAATCTTTGTAGTTCTCGTTAAAATAAAAAAATTACAAGATCTCATACTGTGTAATAATTTTTAACTTTAATTACAGCCATGTATATAAATGATAACACACAAGATAATTGAGAGAAGAAAGGGATGTAAAGGAATTTATAATTTTATCTTGTATCACAGATCAGATGACAGCTGAGTAGGGCTCTTATTTCCCAGAGTTGACTGTTTCAGATAATAAAGCATGTTCATTTATCACATGATATGGTTTTAAACCCTGAGAAACCTTTTTTACATTTTAACCAAAATAACACAAAGACCAAAGATTATATAAAGATCGGTTTGTATACATATTTAACAAAAGTGCATGTATATTATTTTAAACAATGTATAAAGTAATGCATTTCACCATGCTGATTCAAGCAGAATTCCATCTTTCTAGATGCAAAATTAACATCTCTTGTTATTCATACTTCCTGATCTACCACTGCAGATCACACAGAGGCTTATGTACTTTGTGAAATCTCCTTTAAAAATAGCAAAGTGATGTCATCCTAATTACTTTGAGACATGACATTATGGATTATATCCCTGTATGATTATGGAATTAACTTCAGTTTGAAGTTTAAGTAAGCTGTTTAAAATCCCAATAATATGTGTGTGTGTACCTGATTTCTATTGGCTTTCTTTTTAAAAGTATGGTATATTGTTGAAATTATTGTCATGAAGGTCAAAAGAATTTCCAATTTTCTTATTAAATGAGAAAAGTTTCTTTGCTCAATACAAATATGAATCCAAGCTCCCTCTCTCACCTGGCTAGCACAGAACTACAGTAGGCACCAGAATAGGTGTCTAGAAATAAGCGTGGCAATGCCAGGGACGAAGCTCAAATGGAATGGTCAGTCATGCCAGATTCACAGTCTAAGTTTCAATAATGGAGCTATGATAATATTGCTATTGTTTTATTAGTACTAGCCATTGCCATAACTTAATGATAGGAGTTAATATGTACTTAATGATAGGAGTTAATATATACTTAATGATAGGAGCTAGGTAGCCAGTGGCATAACTTAATGATAGGAGAAAATATTATGCATAAGGTACTTAGTTTTATTAAGAACTTTTAAGGCAATGTGATAAGGGACCTCATGCTCATTATCTCAGCTCCAAACAACCCTGGTAAATAGGGTGTGTTACCCCTAAACAGTGGTGGATTTGAATATTTGACTTTTGTTTAGCCCTTCATAGCAGGCTGGGAATTCTCTCAGCTTTCTGAACTCTAAAATGGGTGAGATTTATGGATTAATATAAATCAATGCTTGTTAGCTCAATTAATAATAACAGCTATTGTTATTGTTGAGAAAACTGAGGCTCAGAGAAGACAAGCAACTTGCCTAAGATCACATAGCTATTAAGTGCCAGGGCTGAGATTTGAACATACCTATCTTCTAGGTCCAAAGTTAAATCCAAAGGACTCAAATACAAAGACCAAGTTTAAAATGAGAATGTCATAAACAGGAGTTGGAATCGAGGGTAAGAATTGTTTCGGGAACTTAATTGCTTGGGCCATGGTTAATCTGAGAAAGTAGAGTCAAAATCTGAACCAATGCATTTCCAGTAGGATTCTTTTCTAACTTATACTTGATACTCAGCAAGATACAGAAACTTTGAGAAGTTTAACATAAAGGAAAAAAATATAATAAAATATTCTGTAATACAATATTTAAATTAAGATTTTAAAAGAAAATATTTTAAACTATTTTTTACAAACAGTGTGATATTTTACAATAGTAGCTGAATGAATTATTTTAAAGCTGCTTTAGAAAGTACATGCTCTCCAAAAGGCTTATTAAGCTATCAGTCCATTGGGAATGTTTTTCTAATCATTGCTTGTTTACATATATTACAACAAATTACAATGTGTGTTTAGTAAAAAATGAAAAGTAAAACTACCATAGTAGATTAATATATAGATAGATTATATGATCTTTTATCTTTGCAAGTATCATACTGCTAATTTATATTTTATGTTTGTAAAATAATAATTTACAGTAACTGAGATTATTTTAAATTTATTATATAATTTCCTCATATACTTAATACATTTCACTTCTTTTTTACTCATATTTTCATGATTTGCTTTACATGATTCCTTGGGAGTAATGCAGAATTATATTTAATTATTGAGAAAAGAATAGATTCCACTGGCAAAAATTCGCAAGTTGTTTAATTCAATGAGATTTATATTCTATGCAGTCAACAATACAAAAATGCATATGTTGAAAATCAATCTGTAGTGCTTGGATTTACTCTTAAAAGGATTATCAACACAGATTGTATGTCCCTAAAGTCATTAGCCATAAATCATTTGGGGAGAATTATTTGTAATACATTTTTAATTGATAAGCACACAAAGAACTAAAAGAAGATGAATAGATTAATGATAGAATTCATCAGTGTTCATTTTAATTTTGTTTTAATATTTTTGAAATTGTTATGAAGCCTATCATTATTAGGAATATTTTGAAATTCCCAAGATTGGATACAGCAATGTGCTATGGGGAATCAAGGCTCCTCTAAGATATCCACACCTTAAGTCCCAGAAGCTGTGAATATATTACCTTACATGGCAAAAGGAATTTTGCAGATGTAATTCAAGTTACAGACCTCAAATTAGGGAGATTATTCTGAGTTATATGGGTTAAATCAATCCGATCACATGAGCCCTTAAAAGCAGATGAATTTGTCTGGCTGGGAGCAAAGGAGCTGTGGCAGAAAAAGAAATCAGAGAGATTCCAAGTGTCAAGAGGATTCACCATGCTTGTTCTGAGATACAGGAGAACATGTGTAGGGACCGAAAAGGAGTCTCTAGGAGCTAAGGGCAGTCCCTGGGGACAGCCAGCAAGAAAACAGAGACCCCAGATCTACAATAAGCTGAATTCTGCCAACAACCTGAATGAGCTCGAAAGCAGATTCTTCCCAGTGCCTCCTGGTAGGAGTCCTGCTGGCCAACACCTTAGTGTCAGCTTTGTGAAACCCAGAGAAGAAAAATAGGTAAATCCAACCCAAACACCTGACCTTCGGTACTGTGACATAATAAATAATGTGTTGTAAGCCACTAAGTGTTTAGTAATTTGTTACAGCAGCAGGAGGAATGGAGGTAGCAAACTGCTTTAATGGAGGTAGCATCTACCTACTGCCATTAAATCAGTAAGGTATTGTTACTCTTTTCAAAAGTTCCCTTCAAACAATCCCAAATAAATATATACTGTGGGTTATTTCATTTTTGTAATATGAGATAGAGAACACTTAAATTATTGTGCAAATAAAATAAATTTTTCAAAATTCAAACTTAAAATTCTGAAATAAAAATTACACACTCAATTGTCCACACTATCCAAATTACATACTCAGTTATGTACCCAATTACATATTCAATTGTACTTACTACCCAAAGCAATCTACAGATTCAATGCAATCACTATCAAAATTACAAGGTATTCTTCACAGAAATAGAACAAATAATCCTAAAATTTGTTTGGAACCACAAATGACCCTATATGTCTAAAGAAATCTTGAGAAAGAAGAACAAAGCTGGGGCATTATGGTTCCTGATTTCAAGCTATATTACAGAACTATAGTTGTCAAAATAGTATGGTTTTAGCATAAAAACAGACATATAGATCAATGGAACAGAATAAACATTCCAGAAATAAACCCATCATTGTATGGTCAATTAATTTATGACAAAGGACCCAAGAATATTCAATGGGGAAAGGATAATCTCTTCAATAAATGGTGTTGGGAAAACTGGACAGCCACAGGCAAAAGGATGACACAGATAACTTTATTATGCCATACACAGATGGATTGAAGACTTGAATTTAAGATGTGAAACCATAAAACTCCTAGAAGAAAATATGGATGGTAAGCACCTTGATTTTGGTCCTGGTGATAATTTTTTGGATTTGACACCAAAAGCAAACACAACAAAAGCAAAAATTAACAAGTGGGACTACATCAAACTAAACAGCCTGTTTGGGCAGGTACCTTGGTGATTTTTCTATCTACTAAGTAAGAGAAAAGTGAAATCCAGTATTTTACTTCAACATTTTACTTTAGCACAGCAATCTGTGCTAAATAGTTTTGATTTAGAATTGTTATTTCATTTAAAAAAATCACATAATACCAACTATTTCCAGTTTTGTTTGCATCTGTGAAGAAGTATTTATTTTTTTATATAAAAAAACATCTTTTTTTCTGCATACTTGTGTGACAGGTATTATTTTAAGTTTGAGCACATGACAGTGAAAAAAATAAGCAAAAAATACCCCACATAAAGTTTATATTCAACTCTGGGTCTGGTTTGAAGTGGTAGACAAACAAATTAACAAGTAAAATATATAGTAGATCATATGGTACCAGGTGGTACAAAGAGAAGCAGAGCAGATAAAGTGTGGTGAATAGGATGCTATTTAAAATGTTGAAGTCAAATAAGACTTTCATAGTGAGGTGACATTTGAGCAGATACCTGAAGAAGTTAAGGGATTGAGCCATGTTGATGTCTGGAGTATGTTGTAAAAGCTTTCTAAGAAAAGGGAAGAGAGAAAAAAAAAAAAAAAACAGTCCTGCAGTCTGAATATACATGGAATGTTTGAGAGGACATCAAAAAGACCATGTGGTTGTATCAGAGTATGATCTGACTTATTTGACAGAATTACTATGGATACTGTGTTGTGAAGAAAACTCTATGGATGGCAAAGGTAGAAGGATACCTATAAAAAGGTTAATCCAAAGGGGAGGTCAGAAGATGTCATATGACTTGAGCCAGGGTGATGGTGGTGGTGGTGGGAGTGATGAGATGTGGTCGATTCATTGTAATTAAAGACAGATTCATTTAAATTAAAGAGAAAAACGACAGTGTATCATTATGGATAAGATACAACATAAGAGAATGAGAGAAGTCAGGGATGACTCCATGAATTTTAGCCTTAACAACTTAAAAATTGTGTTGTCTTTGAGTAATATGAAGAAGATGACAGAAGGAACCGGTTTGAAGGAGATGATGAGGAGTTCGGTATCAGATATTATGTTTGAGATCTCTTTGGGCATCCAAATGGAAGTGAGAAGTAGAGTGTGAGTGTGAATATTGACTTCACAGGAGAAGTTCAGATTGGAAATATAACCTTGGTGATCTTTAGATTATAAATGAGATTTAAATTCATAGGACAGGATGATATTATAAAGAGAGGGAGTGATACACATAGAGAAAAGAATAAATCTAAGCACTGAACCCTTTGTACCCCAATGTTTAGAGAGCAGAGACAGGATTAAATACCAGCAAAAGAGACTCAGAAGTTAGGTAGAAGGAAATTCTGGAGAGTGTTGAAATTTGGAAGTACAATGAAGATATTTTTTGTGTGTGCAGTTTCAGGAGTGTGATAGAGATAAGAAACTGATTAGAATGGTTTCAAGTGTGAATGAGTTGAGAAATAAAGTATAGAGAGCTCTTGAAAATAATATTATAGGTAAGTTGTAGAGGTTGCTATAAATAGATTCTACGAGGTTTTCATGGGAATAAAGATATAACAGACTGTATGTCAACAAGTATGGTAGAATAGAGAAGGGACATGTTATGCTGAGAGAGAGGAACAATTGCTGGAGTAGTGCCTTTGAATAGGTAAAAGTGGTGTTAATTATAAGATCATTTGGAATAACTTCATATAAAATAATAAAAGACCAGAAAGTCCCCTATCACTTCTTGCCAATTTTTTGTTCACTATAAATTTAACAGAGCAAATGTTTTGATTCATCTTAGTCGTCTCAATTTGAGTAAATCCAGCTTTTTAAAATTTCTTAGAAAAAGATTAATTTGGATTTTTTTCAAAAAACATAAAGCAAAGTACTTTCTTTAACTTTGACTGAGTCCATTTATAATGTGTGAAAAGCTTTTATGGTTGCGTGTTTCATTTGTGTATAAAGAGACATCTTTTTTCTGGATTAGCAATATCAGTTTGCATTAATCACATTGAACTGGGTAATAGAAATTTATACTTAGCTTTTATGCTTGACAAGATGCTAACACTGTCAATAATTTACAAACTAACTAGTAATATGTTTTAAAAGGTAGTTAAGCCTTGAAATAATTGAAAGCAAAATCAAGTCAAAGGATAATTCAATTCAGTATACTCTTTAACTCTCTAGTGTAAAAGTAAAAAATATTTCACAGAATGCAGTGCTCTCAAAGTGAAACTCTTCCTTTACCTTATTTCATTACATTGAGATGTCTCTTGATAGATAGATACATGATTGATTGATTGATAGATAGGTAGATCATTACGTTCCCACACATATCTTTTTTCCTTACTCCATCTCTCTTTCACCTGCTGTCTTTTGCACATTTTTTTCTGGCAATGGAAACTTTAACATATTGCTCATTTTTATTCTTCTATTTTTTATTGTTGATATAATTTTTCTTATTATTCCAGGTATATCACATAATTATTTTCCTTCAACTGGGAGAGTTACAAGGTGTACAGACTATATTTCACACAAAGACACTGTACATACCATTGCAGAGAAGAAGTAATGATTCTTGAATTACTATTTAGACAACAGACCATAGAGTACTGAGCATAAAATTATGAATCCTAAAAGTGAAGTTCAGAATTTTCTTGCCATGTGAAGTATGGAAGGTAATGTGAACATGGCCTTCTCCTGTCTTCCGTGAAATTGTGCATTTCCATTTGCACTGTTTTCTTGGTACCATCTCCCTCCGAGTAATGCAAAGATTCTGTACTTTGTACAGGATAGGGTCTGTACTTTGTACAGGATAGGGTCTGTACTTTTTACAGGATAGGGTCTGTACTTTGAAGTCAGCATGGCTTTGGACAACTTACTTAATGTATCAGAAACTCCCATTTCTCTTTTATAAAATGAGGATAAAACCACCTTTCTCAGAGGTTTTCATAGTAAGTATACAGGCTAATCTGTATAAAATACTTTGCACAGAGAAAGCAGGTAGTACAACGTCATTAGGTAATGTATTCACTCTAATACAAGTTATTTTCAATTTTTAAACATTTTTCAGTCATTTGATAAATCTGTTGAGTACTTAACTGTGTGCAAACATAATTCTGAGTAGTAGGGACACAGTGGTTAAAAAAGGCAAAATTTCTGCTTTCATGGAGCTTATATTCCAGTTTTTTTCTTCACATCATTTTGAATTTGCCGTTTTTTCAATTCTACTTGTGATTATTACCTCTGACCCTTTTAATTTTTAATCTTTTAAGTCATTTTTTGCTAAACAGGTTTGACAGTAGTTCATAGAAGTCATTATTACTCAGGGGTGTGTAATGAATTCTGAAGGAAAATAGATGATAAAAAGCTTGCCAGTGGATTTAATATACCACAGCCCTGCATCTCCTCTTCCACTTATGTTTTCTTCTCATTCTTCTCTTTTGCATTAGCAAATCTCAAAAGTTCTGTATCTGTCATGGCAAGCTCACCCAGTGAATAATTTTTTGATTTGTCTGTACCTGGAACAAAGTTAGGTACTATGGATAACAAAGTCCATGAAATGCTTTGAAAAATTATTTATTTTCCTTTGCCTTATTTTCCATTCCAGTTTGCTTTAATCATTCTGTGTTGAGGCAGGGCAAGGAAATCCTGGTAGAGGTTCTCTTTCTTCTTCAGGTTGATTTAAAAAACCCAATTTTCAGTTTTAAAAGTCAATAGGCCACCATCCAGCTTCCCAAGGAAATCTACAGTTTCTCTTGAAACTTAGAAAAAGGCTAAATATTCTGTATTAACATTTAAATTTAAATGCCACCCATTCACATAATTACTCCCAAGAGCTCTTGCCTGCAGTTAGCAATATAAGCACAGGCACTTTGAGAAAGGGAGGATTTCATGGTAGTATTAGATTTTCTTTATTAAAACTTGAAACTTCTTAACATCTGTGTTTTGAGTGTCTCAGGAAATCTGAGCTACAAAATGTGAATCATATTCTGGCTTTGTACACGTATATGACATAGGGATCTCAGTGGTTGCCACCTGTCATAGTGCACAGCGATATTGCAAAGGTTTGCTGGCAAAGCCTAGGGTTTTTTTCCTCCAGTACCATTCTTTGTGTTTATCTGTACCAACCACCTGGCACTCTAGAGCTTTCACAAAAAGCCAGGGTGGGCCCTTCTTCAAAATGAGTCTCCCTGTTCCCTGAGAGACAGATGAAATAACGTCCTCTCACAGATGGTCTATGGTATATACCTTAGTTGAATATCTAATCATGACAAGTAGTCAGAGATTAAAGTCAAGTTGCTAGCATCAACTTAAATTGTGACACCAACCTATACTCTAAAAGCATAGAGCAGAAGAGATTATTTCAAGATGACAACAGCGTTGGCAACTATACTCTATTGAAAATGTGTGTTTAGCAATTGCATTTCATTTCACTTCCAAATGTCTAAACAGCTCAAATTTTGTGAAGTGCAATTGAAAAATATGCCTGTTCTGTTATAAAACACTAGTTTGCATGATTGTACTTTTTTAAAATGCTAGTTACAATGCTTAAGGCTTTCATAAATGCTTACTCTAAGAGGAACATTTTAACTATTAGGATGGTTTTGTATATATATTTTATATATATATATATATACACATATATATTCATATATATATAATATATTATATTTTTCTAAGGATTTCTTTTAAACCAGACAAACGTAAACTTATAGCTAATATCTCAGAAGTATAGTGTTTGATTTGAGAGATTCAAGAAAGTTTTTATTTTTGTTTTACTGAATGATCCATCATCTATGCCATGATACATAGAAATATCAACAGTTGGATTTGTGCTGTAGGGAAGGAAAAAGTTTTCCTTAACCCTCTTAAGGTCCCTGGCTGGGTCTCAAAATAAACTGACAAAGAGAGAAAAGCATTGTATGTTGCATGTCCAATATGAGTTTTATGTGACATGGGAGTCTTCGTGAGAAAATGAAGACTTGAAGAAATGGACCTGAGTATTTTAATGCTAGGTTTGATGAAAAGTGGATAGTCATGAAGAAATATGATAGAGGTCAAGGAGTACGGACGTAAGTGTAGTAAACTGGGAGAAAGTTAGCAAGGCCTGTTTGTTAGGATTCTTCTCAGAATCTTTTTGTCTTCAGAGATAAGGACTCTCTGGGCATAGAAAGTGTACCTCTCATATTAGGATTTTATGACCTGTTTCAGGAGAGAAGAGTGGGCGAAGAATAGAGTAATCTTCCTTCTTGTTCACACAGACTCCTTCAGTTTGAAATATTCAGTGTGCCAAGGAGCTATACTTTGGATTATTTTGTTCTGACCCCCATCACTGAGAAGATTTTAATGTCTTCATTGTCATCAGATGGCACTCAAGAGGTTATAATCTGACTTTTCTTTCAAGACTACCCTATTCATAATCATGTTCAACTCAGCCTAGACCAAATTCTTGCATTGTTTCGTGTTTTGTTTCGGTTTTTTTTTTAGGCGGGGAAGAGGGCAGGGGAGTGTAACATGTTCTGCTAATATCTCCAGCAATAATTTTTCTTGAATTTAATTTACATGTAAATACTTTTTCAACATGAATTTTACTCTAATTAGCATTTCAGCAACCTAAAAATAATGAGCTGTGAAAGATTGGTCTCCTAACCACGGTCAAGCCCTGCTGTGAGTGGTGTGAACACTGTTTGGACCAGAGTTAGAATATATCAATACATATTTTGCCATCATTGCCTTGGCCTTCCATTTCCTTAACTTTTACTATTGTCTAGTTCCTGTAATGCTCCAATGGCTTATGAAGGATGTTCTCTGAGAACTGTGACTAGTTTATGTCATAAGCATGACCCAGGCTAGGAAAAATTGGAGTCAGTCTTAAGAGTTTTACTGGAAATGCTGGGAAAGTAGTTCCTGTTTTGGAAGGCCATGGGAAGAAGGACAGGAGGTGAAGGATGTCAGTTTTGATGATCACCTTTGCCACCATTACTGGGAAAGCCAACCTGGAAATTAAGCCATTACGGAGGAGGCCAGAGAAATAGGCATGCTTTTTCGTATATCTTAGCACTCATAACTTTGAACTTAGGTAGTTTCCCACCTTCCCCCACCACTTCCGTTTTGTCTGGGAAAGAGAACTTATATTAGCAAAGAGATAATAGGTACATGAAAATTACGCTTTTAATATTTAATACTAAACACCTCAAATTG